>NC_051162.1:75152489-75183625 GCF_013339745.2 Dermacentor silvarum | reverse complement strand
CTCTGCTCCTGCAACTTTCCAACCGATTATGGACACGGTGCTCGCCGAACTAAAATGGCAAACCTGTCTCGTCTACCTGGATGATGTGGTAGTATTTTCAGGCAGCTTTTCCGGACATCTTAAGCGACTCCGGCAAGTGCTCGAGGCAATCCAATCGGCCAACCTCACGTTAAATCAGAAATGTCACTCAGAAATGTCACACGTCAAATGTCACTTGTCAAATGTCGCTCAGAAATGTCACTTCGGTTATAAAGAATTGAAGTTCCTTGGACATGTCGTGAGCGCGGAAGGCGTCCGTCCCGATCTCAAGAAAACTGCCGCAGTAGCGGCTTTTGCGGCTCCTACCGACAAGAAACGCGTTCGACGCCTCCTGGGACTGTGCGCATACTACCGACGCTTTATACGCAATTTTTCTAAAATTGCTGAACCACTTACTCGTCTCACTAGAGACGACACGCCGTTCATCTGGAGCTCTGAACAAGAAGCAGCTTTCGCCGAGCTTCGACATCGCCTGGCATCGCCCCCTGTTATTGGGCATTTCGACGAGGACGCCGAAACGGAAATTCATACTGATGCCAGTGACGTCGGTCTGGGTGCGGTGCTCGCACAGCGGCAGGAGAACGGCAAAACGTTCATAGCTTACGCCAGTCGCACCCTTTCGCGACCTGAGTGCAATTACACCACCACACAGAAAGAGTGTCTTGCCGTCGTATGGGCACTTGCCAAGTTTCTATGGACGCCCATTAAAGGTCGTGACGGATCATCACTCCTTATGATGGCAGGCAAACCTAACAGACCCTTCTGGACGACTGGCACGGTGGAGCCTGCGCCTGCATGAATACGACGTGACCATCGTGTACAAGTCAGGCCGCACACACGAGGATGCCGACACATTGTCACGTGCACCTGTTGAACCATCCGATCAACACATCGAAGACGACAGCGCTTTTCTCGGCGCCATAAGCTAGGCAGACGTATCGACACGGCAGTGAGCAGACTGTGAATTACGACCTATAATTGAACATCTAGAAGGCCGCAACGTCTCTCTGCCCCCGCAAATTGCTTGTGGTTTGCCGTCGTCTTGTTTACGACAGGGCGTCCTATACAAGAAGAATTCTGCTGCCAGCAACAAAACCTGTCTTTTGGTCGTAGCAGCAGAACTTCGTGACGAAATCCAGTTCGCATGCCACGACGAGCCAGCGTCTAGTCACTTGGCTTTTTACTCGAACTTTTGCCAGGGTACGGAAATCGTACTACTAGCCGAAACTCGCCACTTGTATTTAACAATACGTCCAAGCTTGCCGTGAATGCCAGCGCCGAAAGTCGCCGAATTTGAAGCCTGCTGGATTGCTGAATCCTATCGAACCTCCTCTAGTGCCCTTCGATCAAGTCGGCATGGACCTCCTGGGCCTGCTTCCGAAGTCTACTTGCGGAAACACGTGGATAATCATCGCCACAGACTATTTAACCCGCTATGCTGAAACAAAGGCTCTTCCAAAAGGCACAGCTTCTGAGGTTGCACAATTTTATTGCGATAGCAATTATATGGACACTTCTACCGAATTTCTGCCGTCGCCGTCGTCGTCGCCGTCGCCGTGAGGTTCCCTATAGATAAAATCTTCGCCGCGCGCCGTATGCCCGAGCGGAAGCGTGCGGGGACGCGCGCTATCACGGAGAGCGAACGCACTCAATCACCCACGCGCACGCAAGGAAGCGGGAAGCCAGCGCCCGAGGGAGCGCGGGGGGGGGGGGGGGGGGCGCACTTCTACGCTGCCAACAACCGCGCTCGTAGCTCGTCCGCACCGCCTCTTATCTCCACACGGCTCTGACCTTTATGCGCCGTGCATTCGCCGCTCACTTTCCGTTGAAGCGATAGACCGTACGTACCTTCGCCCGCTGCGGCGTATATACGCTCGCGGCCAGCGTTGTGACAGTCCTTGTCTGCAGTCGTTCAGTGTGATCTATTCCTGTTTGTTTGTGCGCGCTCACACCACGCTTGTTCATTCAGTTAGTAATAGTCGGGCCACATTTTCCAACGCACGCTAGACATGCAATGCTGCCCGGATCGGCAGTGCAGCACTACAGGTGTGTCCCTTCGCACGCGCTGCCCACGGGAAGCGCTTCTCATCAACACCACGGTTTCACAAGCGCCTTCTCGTGGTCATCGAGTCTCTCTCTCTTCATGTCGGTCTACTTACGCTGCCGCACACCTGCTTACTTAATCAGCTCATGTTTACTGCAATTCATAGTGCTACCAAAGCCGCTCACCTTACTTCGCATGACATTGCTGTGTTGCTATCGCATTCATTGCTTCGCCCTTAGGGCGAAACTGTGACATTTTTTTCGTACAGAGCATCGTACTACGTCATAGTGCCCCATCCTGTGTCATCACAGACCGAGGAGTGGAGTTTACGGCAAGGCTGCTTGAGGAAGTTTCTCAGCTGAGTTACACCACGCACCCAAAAACGACTGCCTATCACCCTCAAGCAAATGGCACAAGGGCGTGGCAATATCACAACAAACGCAGAGACGACGACGCAATGGCATTAATGCCATGAGAAGATTAGGGGGACGAACCTGGAGTGCGATAGAAAGACAACAACGACGTCACGATGTCGGTATGAGGACGAATGCATGACGACTGTATGTCGACGATGCATTACAAGAGTCAGATGAGAAAGATGCAATCCATGCACATACCTAGTCGCCCAAGCTATCAGACAATTGAGGCCACTGTGGCGGCCTAAAAGATGTGACGACGACGGCATGACAAGTCTTATTTTTTCTCTCTTTTTATTATTACTTACATGTATGAGATTCAATAAATGGGCACCACCGTCTGGATTTTTAGCCAAAGGTTTCCACGGATCCATGCAATTATAGTGCAGAAATTGTTTGCGGACAGATGTTTGCGCAGTGAACACTACTGAAATAATAGCAATGTATAAATGACACTCAAAATTGTCAGAACGAAGTAATAGCATACTAATACAAATTATACAAGTACGTAAGAGCTAATCATAATGAGAAGCAAGAATATTCGTCAAGAGCAGCATTCATTATACTAAAAAAAGCACATCTCTCTGAAACGACTATTCATGCGTTTCAATAATAAGCACAATAGCGACTATAAAATGGATGGGAATAAGAAACATTTTCGAAACATTAGGCATCGTAGTTCAAGTAACTATTTGCGAAAGGACAAATTATTTCACGAATTAGAAGGGTTCGACGTTTGGAACACAGCATGAGAAATATTATTCAAAATTTTCACTGATGGCTATAGTCATTATGAGATATGGGGAGAAGGAATTTTCCCTGTGATTCCGAGTGACTGTTAGCTGTGGCTGTATGAAATGTGTGCGAAGGCAAAGGAGAAACGCCCTACAGAATTATTAGACACGTAGTGCAATTCGGAAATCTCGAAACGGCAATACCGGCCATATTTGGTTGCTCAGAAAGAAAGTGTAAGAGGGCGTATTAGTTTCAATGAAATTGATTATTCTGAATGCTCGCTTCTGCAGTCGCGAAATAGGTTCAATAAAAGTTTTAGGTGAGCCCCCAATACTCTATGCAATAAGTTAATTATGATTAGAACAAGCTTAAGTACAATGTTTCAGCGTGTGTATTTCGAAATGGCGCCGATCTTCACCCAGAATAAAACATGCATAAGAAAGCATCTTGCAGAGTTTCTCATTGTGTGGTTTCCAGTTCAACGCTGCATCTAATGTTACACCTAGGTATTGAATTGTACTGACTTCTTGTATGTCATTATCTCCTATTGATATTTCGGAAGGCATATTCAAGCACCTTTAGGGGGGATGCAAAGATACCATATTTTGTCTTGGCAATATTCAAAGAAAGTTTATTTGTGGAAAACCATTTACTGACGAGCTGAAGTTCTGCGTTGAAAGTATGCCTTGTTGTTTCAATGGACTCAGCGGTAACCACCGGTGAGGTATCGTCAGCGAACATAATGGCAAGGGTATTGCTTTGGCAATCAGCTAGGTTGTTTATGTAAGGCGTAAAGAGTATGGGTCCCAGAACCAAACCCCGCGGAATACCTACAGAAACGGAACGTGAACTGGGCGTGTGTTCGTCAATAATAAAACACTGTCGTCTCACACTCAGAGAAATGTGGGTAGCTACAGGGCTTGTTGTTATGGCATCTTGTATTTTGTTGTAGCACAAGCTGAACGACAGGGACAATAAAAAGGCAAATTTGACATACCTAGCGCTGTGTGTGTGTGTGTGAGTGTAAAATGTGCCTTTCCGTTGTCACTATCGTTCAGCTCGCGCTACAGCAAAAGAGAAGCTGCCACTCAGTAACTTCTGAAGTCAAGTGACACACCCCTAAGCCCTGTACTGAAGAGTGGGTCCGTGGCTCAGAGGCGGGATGAAGAAGTGAAGGACGAAGCAGAACAGAACATCATCATCATCATCATCAGAACAGGTGGCCAGGCTGCGTCCGCTCGGTGATCGTTCCAGTTCTAAGGACGCTGCCTTGGTGTGCCCTGATCTGGTCCTCATCCGGGTTTGCTGACAAGTAGCCGGCGGTTACTTTTCCTACCTTTATTGTTTTGTTCTTATCCCCTTGAGAGTCCGTGGTGGTTATTGATAAGGTTATGTCTGTCCCATCTCCAGACCAGAGGGCTACCCTCTGGTCTGCTTCTATTCCCCCTCAGGATCTACCGGTGGAATGGTTTCTTCGCAGTAGAGCCAGTAGCGTACCTGTGGCTTTAATACCTAACAATGGAGGAATTATCCGTATGAAGACCCCCAAGGCTATTCAATAAGAACTTCGAGCTATCTCATCTCACTTTCAGCAAATCACCGAGGTCAGACAGTTTGGACGTGGGGGAATCCTTTGCTGTTCACCAGACCAGACCTGTGTACAGGATCTACTCAAATGCACTAACTTTGCCACGCAGCCGGTGAGATTTTTCATCCCTCCTCATCGAGCTTGCTGCAAAGGCCTAGTCCACGGTGTGGACATAAGCTTAACTTCACCAGAAATCCTAGAGATATTTTCCGCAGCAGGTGTAGTTTCCGTGTACCGCTGTACCAGACTTGTACACAATAAGAGGGTCCCTACAGAAACAATCCTAGCGACATTTGCAGGGATGGCTCGCCCATCAGAGATAAAGGCATGGCCATTATTCTACAGCGTTGAACCCTTAGCTCCCCGACCACTACAATGTCTCAAGTGCTGGCGGTACAGACACAGCGCTAATGCCTGTCGTTCAAGTGCTCGTTGCTGATTATGCGGAGAAGAACGTGATGCCAACAATTGCACGTCTCAGGAGCATTCATGCTGTTTGTGCAATGCGAATCATGCTGCAGACTACTCCAACTGCCCTGTCATACCCAAAGAAATACAGGTGATTGAAATAATTGAGAGGCGACGGTGCTCTCGTCGAGAAGCTCTTGAAGAAATTCAGAGCAGGACCCACGGTTATGCCGGTGTAACAGCCCGTCAGTCATTCGGCATGGATCAGTCACTGCCCCAGGCAACTACAGCAGCAATAGAAAAAGCGATGGAAAAGGCATTAGAAAAAATTCCACTAAATCTCTCTGAATCATTCGCTACTGTAATATTAACGCAATTGGCTGGTATATCTCAGACACTAACAAACAGTGCACAAAATACGGCCGCCTTACTTGCAACATCACCTAAATATCAGACACCTCTTCCTTCTAACAGTGTGGATTCAGTACGTCCTTCGATTTCCGCTCAGGTTGATCATGAATGCCATTCCGATTCAGACTCTCTAGGCAATCGAGATGTAGATATGGACACTCGAGTTCTTAAACGCACAAGATCGCCTAACAAATTGCCTCGTTTTCCTAACTCCAAAACAAAAAAGTGTGTGTAAGAATCACTTACGAGGACTGACTTTCTAAAAGACACTATCCTGGACAAAGCAGTTGCGGCTGCTTGTCTACCGTCAACATAGGGTGCCTAAGGATACTGCAGTGCAACTGCCGATCTATACTTTCTGCAACTATAGATTTATTATACTTAATCTCCCAACAATCGCCAGACGTTATACTATTACAAGAAACTTGTTTGTCCGCTGACCAAGACTTTCATTTAAACAATTACAAGTGTTTTCGATTGGATAGGCCTTCCCGAGGTGGCGGATTAGCTTTTTTTCATTTCGTCTAAAGTCTGTCATAAAGCACAAATTTCGCATCATGCCCTATCATCCGAATGTGAAATCTAAATATAAGAAATATCTATTACGGGTTGTGCTCCGCTCTCTATAATTAACTCCTACTTTCCCGCTGGAGTGCAAGACGTACGCCCACTTGATGTCGCAGTAACATACTGCAAAAAGAACATATTGCTTGCGGGTGACTTCAACTTACATCATGTGTCATGGGGCTTCCGCGCAGACTCATCTGGAAAGCGTTTATGGGATTGGGCTAATGTTAAAAATTATACATGTTTAAATGCTAAAGTTGCCACTCTCGTGCGTTCGCAGTCACGATCTGTCCTAGATTTTACATTTGCTAGTTCAGGCCATTTCCATTTCTTCCTGCACTGTGGTTTATGCCGCCACTAGTAGTACCACCGCCCGATTGTCATTGAAATTAACAACGCCTCTCATTTCTTTAAATAAACATACGCATACATTCGTGGACTATTCAAAATTTAAAAACAATTTACAGTCAACTTCGTCTTCTAGAACAGATATGGAAACAGATATTAAAGCAATTAGCCTTTGCGCAATTTTGAAGGGTAATATTAAAAAATCTGAATTTGAAGGACATATATGAAGGTGCAGCAACGTTTCACATGGATAAGTAGAAAAAATGTCACAGTTTCGCCCTAAGGGCGAAGCAATGAATGCGATAGCAACACAGCAATGTCATACGAAGTAAGGTGAGCGGCTTTGGTAGCAATATGAATTGTAGTAAACATGAGCTGATTAAGTAAGCAGGTGTGCTGCAGCGTAAGTAGACCAACATGAAGAGAGAGAGACTCGATGACCACGAGAAGGCGCGTGTGAAACCGTGGTGTTGATGAGAAGCGCTTCCCGTGGGCAGCGCGTGCGAAGGGACACACCTGTAGTGCTGCACTGCCGAAACGGGCAGCATTGCATGTGTAGCGTGCGTTGGAAAATGTGGCCCGACTATTACTAACTGAATGAACAAGCGTGGTGTGAGCGCGCACAAACAAACAGGAATAGATCACACTGAACGACTGCAGACAACGACTGGCACAAAGCTGGCCGCGAGCGTATATACGCCGCAGCGGGCGAAGGTACGTGCGGTCTATAGCTTCAACGGAAACTGAG
Organism: Dermacentor silvarum; assembly: GCF_013339745.2. NCBI lineage: Eukaryota > Metazoa > Arthropoda > Arachnida > Ixodida > Ixodidae > Dermacentor > Dermacentor silvarum. The sequence continues at coordinate 75,176,321 of NC_051162.1, read as the reverse complement.
CGGCGAATGCACGGCGCATAAAGGTCAGAGCCGTGTGGAGATAAGAGACGGTGCGAACGAGCGACGAGCGCGGTTGTTGGCAGCGTAGAAGTGCGCCCCCCCCCCCCCCCCCCCCGCGTTCCCTCCGGCGCTGGCTTCCCGCTTCCTTGCTTGCGCGTGGGTGATTGAGTGCGTTCGCTCTCCGTGACAGCGCGCGTCCCCGCACGCTTCCGCTCGGGCATACGGCGCGCGGCGAAGATTTTATCTATAGGGAACCTCACGGCGACGGCGACGACGACGGCGACGGCGACGGCAGAAATCCGGTAGAAGTGTCCATATAATTGCTATCGCAATAAAAACATTGCCCAAGCACTGCGTACAGATGGTTAACTATAGCGAAGCTGACACGCGTGGCCCCGGTGTTTAGCAGTGGCTTAATAAGCGCTGTATTGAAGCGTTTCTCAATTATTGGTTACATGTTTGTGTTTCCAGTGGAACGCAAGCGCCAATGGCGGGCGGATGCTGCTAACCGCGACGCCGAGCTAACTCGAGATATGGAACACATGTGACAACGGTGAGCCGACGAGCCGGCGTTGCGGGAATAGCAGGTACGACGCAGAGAACGACGTCACTAACGGCGCTGTCAATGGCGCGTGTGCTTGGGTGCGAAGTACACAATGAGGTAACTGATGGAGCAGCCAATGGAGACGTTTAGCGAAATTTGGGACGAACGGTTTTTCGTTTCGATTAACCATATACAGGTTTCGCTGTAAAATGACGTACATGAATATGTAAAACTTGCCATAATTCCCCACTGCGCAAAGCAAAATATAGGCCTAAAGGAAAGGAAATGACCATACCTGTTTACTCCAATGTTCCATTTGAAGTTGTACACCACGACTTTGTTGAGCTTAAATAGAAAGGGGAAGGAGTGTGTAACACGCCATCTCTGTAGTTTTAAGAAATAACCCAAGTAAAAGCAGTTGTGCGCCACCTGCCACTAAGGAGCACACGTGCCGCGAATAAGTGAAGGTGTGCGTTCAGGGTGGCGGGTATGACGTCACATATGACGCTATCAGTCAATGGGCACGTGGCTGTTCACATACAGCAGGGTATGTTCACATACTCTACTGTTCTTCACCATACTCCTCTTCCAGCCTCCTTTGCACTACACCCGTTCTCCCCATTTCGCACTTTACTTCTCCGTCAAACCAAAGCAGGACAAAACACGTCCCGCTTCGCAAAGGAAGCGTTGCGTTGAAGCTGTTTTACTGTTGGCCATTGTGAACCACCCCTGTCAGTGCTGGCACAGCTCGTTTTTTTTCTCACCTTATGCATCTACAGGAGGCACTCGTGCATAAAGCAACACTACGTACGCGTAGAGTCGTGTATTGAGAAACTATATAAACATACATAAAATCTTGTAAGTTAAGCTTGTGACTGCAGGGAGAACAAAGGTCACAGTGCTTTGTGGCTCTCTCTAGATGGGACAGCCATAGTGAACCAGTGTGGTAGGCCCGTGCGCACTGAGACAGACGAATATATTTATGAAGTGTTCAAGAGTTCAGAACAGGAACAATCTTATTACGGAGAACCAGTTTCTGTGTAGCATAAAATTTCAATTGAAAACTACACGCGAAAAAGAAAAAGAAATGGTCGGCGCTGAGTATTGAAATGCCAGCGTTGCAATAGGAAAATAAATTATAGCAGGCCAGTGTAGCAGTTCCTTCCATTTGGGGTATGAGAGACGAAGAAACTTATGAACGGTTTATAAATACTGAAAGACGAAAATGTGACATGAAACTAGGTTCTATGTAGCTGCAACTGCCCATTGAAACAACTTTCGACAGCAATAGCGATAGGGACTTTGGAGCAGTGAGAAAAAGAAAGGGGCAGTCAAAGCGGTCATCAATTATCGCATGCATTGGTGTTGATGAATTAAAGTCTTTAATATTGAGCGATGTGTGCTTATCGATTATTTCCTTTCTTGAGCATTATGGAGAGCGCCTCACTATATGAAATGGCACATTCCATTTTTATATGTCAAAACACTGCTAGTTTTAAGATACGTAATTTTATCACGCAGCATTTTGCATGGCCAAATTTATTAAAAACAAATTATTGTTTGCACGAAATGATACACATATGGTACAAAAACATTCACATTTTTGTTTGCGCTGTTTCACCTTGAAGCAAAACCAACTGCCCAAACTGTCACTTTACTAAGTCACAATAAAACGTGGGAATAGATAAAACTTTTTCAATATATTATAGCGACGAGCAGTTGTGTCACCTACTGGACGCGTTTTAATACAAAGCATTGTTTGGCTCATATCAAGTACTTTTATATAAAATAGTGATGTTTATCATTCTGCTAACGAACCTTTGCCTACCAGCACGACAGACCGATTACCTGGTTGCTGTTAAGCTTAAAATGAATTGGGTGTCCTGACTAAGTTATACAGAGAATATTCGCGCTTTGAGCGTAATATCGTACAAAGTGTTGCACGCTCAAATTGCGGGCATGATTTTTCAACAAAATTGGTAGACATAGACGGGGTGCATCTCTATTGCAACAGCAGTAGACCCCTTCAACACTACTAAGCCTGAAGTCGCTGTGTTACAATCATCATCACCAGCCTATGTTTAAGTCCACTGCAGGACGAAGGCATCTCCCTGCGATCTCCAATTACCCCTGTCTTGCGCTAGCGTATTCCAACTTGCGCCTCCAAATTTCCTAACTTCATCATCCCACCTGGTTTTCTGCCGTCCTTGGCTGCGCTTCCCTTCTCTTGGTATCCATTCTGTAACCCTAATGGTCCACCGGTTATCCATCCTACGTATTGCATGGGCTGCACAGCTCCATTTCTTCCGCTTAATGTCAACCAGAATATCGGCTATCCCCGCTTGTTCTCTGATCCACACCACTCTCTTCCTGTCTCATAACGTTAGTCCTAAGATTTTTCGTTCCATCGCTCTTTGTGCGGTCCTTAACTTGTTCTCGAGCTTCTTTGTTAACCTCCAAAATTCTGCCCCATATGTTAGCACCGGTAGAATGCAATCATTGTACACTTTTCTTTTCAACGACCTTGGTAAGCTCCCAGTCAGAATTTGGCAATGCCTGCCGTATGCACTCCTACCCAATTTTATTCTTCTGCAAATTTCTTTCTCATGATCAGGGTCCCCTGTGAGTAATTGACCTAGATAAACATAATCCTTTACAGACTCTGGAGGCTGGCTGGCGATCCTGAATTCTTGTTCCCTTGCCAGGCTATTGAACACTATCTTTGTCTTCTGCATATTCATCTTCAACCCAATTCTTACACTTTCTCGATCAAGATCCTCAATCATTTGTTGTAACTCATCTCCATTGTTGCTGAATAGGACAATGTCATCTGCAAACCGAAGGTAGCTTAGATATTCGCCGTTGATCCTCACTCCTAAGCCTTCCCAGTCTAAGAGCTTGAATACTTCTTCTAAGCATGCAGTGAATAGCATTGGAGAGATTGTGTCTCCTTGCCTCACCCCTTTCTTGATAGGTATCTTTCTACTTTTCTTGTGGAGAGCCAAGGTAGCTGTGGAATCCTTGTAGATGGTTGCTAGGATATTCACGTATGCCTCTTGTACCCCTTGATTACGCAATGCCTCTATGACCGCTGCTATCTCTACTGAATCAAATGCATTTTAATAATTTATGAAAGCCATATAGAGAGGTTGATTGTACTCCGCAGATTTCTCGATTACTTGATTGATGACATGGATATGATCAATTGTAGAATATCCCTTCCTGAAGCCAGCCTGTTCTCTTAGTTGGCTGAAGTCAAGTGTTGCCCTGATTTTATTGGAAATTATCTTGGTGAATATTTTATACAATACTGAAAGCAAGCTAATGGATCTGTAATTCTTCAATTCTTTAACGTCTCCCTTCTTATGGCTAAGTATATTATTGGCGTTCTTCCAGCTCTCTGGTACACTTGAAGTTGTGAGGCATTGCGTATAAAGGGCCGCAAGCTTTTCAAGCATCATATCTCCTCTATCTTTCATTAAATCTACTGTTATTCCATCTTCTCCAGCAGCTTTTCCCCTGGTCATGTCTTTCAAGGCTCTTCCAACTTCATCGCTAGTTATTTCTAGGAGCCTGTTTATCCGGTTCATCACTATTTGGAATGAAAGTAGCTTGGGCTGTTTTGGGCACTGTACAGATCAGTATAGAATTCTTCCGCTGCTTTTACTATGGTATCGAAATTGCTGATGATATTAATTAGCATGCTCATCTTTCAGGGCAAACATCTTGCCTTGTCCTATGACAAGCTTTCTTCTTACTGGTTTCATGCCGCGTCCATTTTTACGGCTTCCTCAATCTTTGCCACGTTATAATTTCAAATATCCCTCACTTTCTTCTTGTTGATAAGTTTTGACAGTTAAGCAAATTCTATGTGATCTCTTGAGTTGGACACTTTCACGTTTGTCGTTTCTTTATTAGGTCCTTTGTTTCTTGGGAGAGCTTACATACTGGTTGCCTTGGTGCCTTACCTCCCACCTCCATTGCTGCTTCTGAGACCAACCTAGTTACGGTTTCATTCATTACCTCTGTGTTATCTTCTTCCTATTCTAAAGCTGCATATTTGTTCGTGAGTGCCAGCCTGAATTGGTCTGCTTTTACCGTTACTGAGTCTTGGTTGGCCTGTTTTTTCTTCACTAATTTCACTCTTTCTCTCTTCAAATTGAGACAAATGCTAGACCTCACTAACCTATGGTCACTGCACTTCACCTTACCTAACACTTCTACATTCTGCACTATGCTTGGATCGGCTAAGAGTATGAAATCTATTTCATTCCTTGTTTCTCCATTAGGGCTTTTCCAGGTCCACTTCCTGTTGCTGCGCTTCCTGAAGAATGTATTCATTATTCGGAGCCTATTCCTTTCCTCAATTTCTACCAACATCTCTCTACTTGCATTCCTACAACCGATGCCGTAGTTGCCAATTGCTTGCTCACCAACCTGCTTTTTCCCCACTTTTGCATTGAAGTCGCCCATGACCATAGTATACTGAGTTTGCACCTTTCTCATTGCTAATTCAACGTCTTCATAAAACTGTTCTATTTCTTCATCATCGTGCCTTGAGGTTGGGGCGTAGGCTTGTACTACCTTCATTTTGTACCTCCTATTCAGCTTTATTACGACGACTGATACCCTCTCATTAATGCTGTAGAATTCATCAATGTTGCCCGCTGTGTTGTTATGGACTAGAAATCCTACCCCGGATTCTCTCTTATGTGGAAGACCTTTGTAGCAGAGGACGTGGCCGTTAGGCAGCACTGTGTAAGCCTCACGAGTTCTTCTAACCTCACTAAGGCCAATAATTTCCCAGGCAATGCCTGATAACTCCCAAATAGTCCTGCAAAGCTAGCCTCAGTCGAGAGGGTGCGCGTGTTGAACGTTGCCAGGTTCAGTTTCCATTGGCGGCCTGTCCGGACCCAGAGATTCTTAGCACCCTCTGCCACGTCGCAGATCTGACCGCCGCCTTGGTCAGGTGCTCCGCAGCCACTCGGGACTGAGGGCCGTGGGTTAATTGTCGGAGTCAATTAACGGGTTGCTATATATATATATATATATATATATATATATATATATATATATATATATATTAGCGTCGCTTGCGCTGGAGGCGCACTGCTAGAGAGACAGCGGAGCTAATGGGCACTTAGCTAGTCCTGGCTTTTGGGATAGGTTAACCACGACCAAGTCATCCCCAGCATTTTCTGGAATTTATTGATTATTGATCGATTATTAATTAGCTATTGATTGACTATCGATTGGCTATCGCAAGGTATTGGCCACGTATTTTGGCCTGGCTAAGCATTACCAAGCCATCACCGGCATTTTCCGAAATTTACTGAATATTGATCGATTATTGATTAACTATTGATTGGCTATCGCTGACTGAATAAGCTTAGGTAGTCGCAACCATGCATAGCTAGACTTAACCAGGCTCGGCTTTGCTAGTTCACAAGGGTATGTGCCATTGTGCTGGCACCCTTTCTGCACAACCGCCAGGATCGGCCCACATTTTACGTTGGCACGTTATGAACGGTCGCTCAGCTCAAACAGCTCCGTTGTGTAAAATGTAACCGCCCTTCACGCGTGAGAGCAGCAAGCAGCCGAAACATCCTTCAGGAAGCATGGCGCACGCGTGTGCTTAAAATCTCACATGCGCCGAGCGAGCAAGCGCGAACAGCAGCGAAGCGATCGGCGCCGAGCGAGCGGCAACGCGGCCTTTCCTTGAGCAATATCAAAGAAAACAGCCAAGTGTAAATTTCAAAAAATGCGCGCGCACCGCCATCGGGGGCCGCACCAGTCGCAGTTAGGCGCAAGGCATTGTGGCAGAGGGGAGCGCCGAGTGGCCCGGACCGCGCGTGGGCCGCACGTTGGTCACACGCTGCAGGCAAGGCGAGTCTTCAGCGGCTGCGGCAGATGGCTCTCGGACTTCCCATACTGCTCTGCGGCCACCGCTGACTGGTGCGCGTGCGTGCACGTTGTAGTGGACGTTAAAGAACCCCAGGTGGTCAAAATTAATACGCAGGCTTCCACTACGGCACGCCTAATATTCATACCTGGTTTTTGCACGTGAAATCCCAGAAAGAAGAAGTGCATGCATAGAAAGGTCCAATACCTTGGAAGGGCCTTGTGGCTAAGCAGGTATGTTTCGCATAAAAGTGTTCAACGTGTAAGATATGTGAATCGTAAAACTACTTGCTATATTTTAACGTGTTTGATTCTAGTTAGTAGGGAGTTTTGTATAGCGGAAAACGCTTACGTTAGCGTTAGCGTGCGACGCAACGCTAACGCACAGGCTGCACTGCGTGGTACAAGGTAATCTTTTAGAATTTCGGAACGGAGCAAAACGCTAACGCTAACGGAAAAACACTTGGGCGCCATCTCGAGGCAGATACAGCAAACATGAGCAAACATAAGCAAACCCTCTCGTTAAGCCTACTCCGTCGATATTCGAGAACGTATATCGAAAACAACGCCCATTTGTCACCTGTACGCCGCTGTCGAAACACCATCACACAAATCTAAACTAAACACGAGCATTAGTGTGGAACGAATGAGCCGAACAGTGCAGGCCGACGACTCGATAGATCCGAAGTGGACGGCTCTCGCTTCAACAGGCACCGCCATCTTGCCCTACGTACGGAATCCCTTGCGTACGTTAGCGTTGAACGCTATATTCCAGAAATAGCGTACGTACGTAAGAGTTCTGGCTACGTTTCCGTTCTGCGCATGCGCAACTTGCAGCACGCAACGCTAACGCTAAATCTTTGTGTTTGCTGTTTTCCGCTATACTAAAACTCCCTAGTGTGTTACGAATCGTCGGCGTTTAAAAACGAATGAGTTAATCGCCTTCATATTGCTCATGACTGCTAGTATTAGTGAATCTGTGCTCGACTGCACGAGCACATATTTTGCGGAAATAATGCATATATATATATATATATATATATATATATATATATATTGTAAGGCAGCAGCACAGCTGTTGTCTCGTCGCCTTTATTTGGCTGAGCCACGCGCTGAACGAAGACGACGCGCACAGTGATGATGATTATGTACAGGTGAAGAAGATGAAGGATTAATATTTTGCTGACACTAATTACCCCCTCGCGCGAAAGCGGCCAACCTGGCCGCAGGTTATAGCGGTGCGGCACGTCGTTGGAAGGGCTTTAGGTGCGAAACGTGGACAATTTCTGTGCCACGGTAGCGGCCATCGGAAGGCGTGACAACGGGAGTGACGCGGTAGTTCACTGGCGAAGTTTGCTCTACAACAGTGTAGGGCCCTATAAAACGCGACTGAATCTTGTCGCACAGACCAGGAACTCGAGTGGGTGTCCACAATAACACTTCATCGCCGGGGCTGAACTGAACGACGCGGTGAAATGCATCGTAGCGAGTCTTCCTATCCTGTTGACTTGCCTCGGTGTTGAGGCGGCTGGTTGGGGGGCAGCGGGGGTGATGCCGGAGGCTCCGGGTTGCGGTACTTGGGTCATGGCAGTGGACAGGCGGAGCAAACGGCGACCCGAACGAAGCTCCAGTGGAACTCGACGGCGTAGAGGTCTAGGGGATCGAAAGCAATTTCCACCACTTTGTAAGGCAGCGGCACAGCTGTTGTCTCGTCGCCTTTATTTGGCTGAGCCACGCGCTGAACAAAGACGACGCGCACAGTGATGATGATTATGTACAGGTGAAGAAGATGAAGGATTAATATTTTGCTCACAATATATATATATATATATATATATATATATATATATATATATGTAAATTGTGGATCTAGCATAAGATTTTGTACCCAGGATACTTCCTTAATTCATACGGACGTTATAATTTAACTCCGACATCAAATATAAATGTAAACGCATACTCCAGTTAATTATGTAAATAATTGGCTCTGTAAATCAAAACGATACGTGTAATCTCACAAAAGCTATTTCGGCTCCGTTCGAATTTTATGATTTTCATGACTTATCCACTATTGCGATGCCAATGTAGCACATGCCAGCAAATTTCAGTGCATAAGGAAGGACTACAGAGCCGCGTTGGTTGAATCGAATCAGCGTTAACTATATGCTGCATTTCATGAGCAGTTGTCAGTACTGCTGCTCAGAGGTCAACTCGACGCAGGAAATACAAGTCATTTTAACGTCAAGAAGAACACGTGTAGTACTCACGCCACGATACACGCCGTCACAAGGCTTGGCGCTTGGTGCTAAGAAGGAAGAGTAAAAATTATAGCCAATAATTAAAAGGGAAAGCTCACCGGTGCAACAGCTAATGTCACCAAAATTCTAATGACTAGCTTTCCTAAAACATCGGGCAGAGAATCCCCACGTTGTTTATATTGGTGCACGTTACTGTAATCACAAGTAATGTCATCACACATTATTTCAAAATTTCGTTCGAAGCATTAGAGAACGCACACCACCTGCTAAAAACACATGAACGAGCTCAAAGTAGGTAATGAGGAATATGTGCGCGTCAAGTAGGGCTACTTGCAAACAGCAGTTCGTTGCCATGCCTAAAAATTTTACAAACAGATAATGGATCCCTACAATTCCCTCAGATTATTTTACTGTTGATTGACTTTAATCGTCAATTCAGTAATAAACTCTTTTCACCGCAGCTGCTCGACATCTTCGTAGAACTAGAATAGTTAGCTTACGAAATGAAAGCTGCATTGTCATCAAAACATATATATATATATATATATATATATATATATATATATATATATATATATATATATAATATATATATATATATGTATGTATATATATATAGAAGTGGATGGGTGCACGTTTTAGTCAATCACTGAGCTCTGTATATTGTGCAGACAAGAAAACTTGACCTTAACATTCTTATCCTGTACGCAATACACCCGTACGTCTACCGGAGTGCTATCACCTGTGAAGTTCTACTCGTTACAATACAAAATACCCCCAAAAATAGGACAGGCAACGATATGACTAATACAACACGTACAATGAAGCATACATAGTCTCATCAGAAATGGTCATCATGATTCGTGCTATGTAAATTTTCTATCTACCAGCACGAAATTACACTGGGATTACCAACTCCAGTGCAGGATTTACTCCCCTGTGTGAATTCGGCATACCTGCATTCTTTCAATATGTCCACCCAATTGTGAACTGTAGTGAGCAACGCTACCCTCAAATTGAAGCCTTCCATGGAAAAGCAAACTCACGAATAACATGTTTTCGTCGATTTGGCGGAGTGTAGTATCCTATGTTATGCCAATACGGCAATCATGGGTTCGTCCCCAGCTCGAGTACGCGTCTTCAATTTGGTCCCCTCATCAGAAATACTTCATTTGAATTACTAGAACAGATTCATAACAGGGCAAGCCGCTTCATCTTAACCGATTACAGCTACCAGTCCAGTGTAACACAAATAAAACAAACTTTCATTACATTCCTTGAACACTCGCCGAGACATTGCCCTGTTCACACTGTTTCACAAATTAATTCACTCCACGCGAACACCAGCATGCTTGAAACAACCGTGTTCCATGTCACACAAGATCCATAATCATTTCAGCTATGCCCACATTTATGGTTTTTACACATGTATTCCAATACTCTGCTCTTCCTCGTGCCGTCAGCTTTTGAAATTCTCTCCCGGATAGCGTCGCATGCCTGTCCAACTATGATTCATTCCATGATGACTTGACTGACTGTATGACTAATAAAATGGGAGGTTTTACGGTTGTCGGACCATGTATTCTTGTATTTGCACTGTTGTGCATCTTCTTGTAGCGTTAGGAACGCTATGTCGCTGCGTTTACCGTTATCTCGCTATGTCGTGTTAGTTTGTGGTTCCGGTTGGGTTATGTAAACTGCTACTGTATTACAAATGTCATTTAGTCTATGCATTTACTATGTACTACCCCCCTCTCGTTTACTCAATGCCCTATTTGAAGCCTGTAAGGTATTTTTAATAAATAAATGAGATAATCTAAATGCTCTATATCAGAAACAGAGCGCTTCAAATTCAGCATGCAACCAGTGTTGGCAACTGTAATTACGATTATCCTAGTTCAGTTAGTAAGATATTCAAGTATTCCTGTCTTGAATAAGCTGACTAAACTTAAGACCATTTCTACTCTCATGATACATAATGTTAAGCCATTATCGATTGTGTTTCTGTTCTTTAGGCAATGAAACTACGAGGTATCGACTTAATATAACAAATGTGCAGGCAAAATTTACTTTGTCTATTATTTCAATCTGAATACCTCCTACGCCTGACATCTGTCACCTATAATATGTACTGGCGGCTTCCTCTCTCTTAACCTTATACATATCCCATGCGGTTGCATCACCGCTCATGCCGTCTTTAGCCTTTTCGGGTATTTTCCCGATATTCAACAAATTTTGGTGGCGTGTTTTTTCTCGCTGAATGCAATGATTCTACATTTTCATTTGAAGACTAATGCTAAACTTCACTTTCTTACTTCAAACTGTTACCTGTCGCCTGCCCTCCAACCCATCTTTATCCATGGAGATATTTCGTGTTCATCAGTTGTATCTCCTTGCGTCTACGTGTCCAAGGTTACACAGCTTTGAGACGCCCGCTAAAGATCACAAACATTTGTTGCTTTGTCAGGCTATTGAACATTACCAGAGGATATGATATGGTTATGCTTAAACCTACGCTCATATTTTGGTGTTGTAAGGCTTTCCCAAGTGAGCTCTTATTACACAAATACATTGCCCCTACTTCCGTGGCATCTGTATCCCATGATTATATTCACATTTAACGTCTCTAAAAAGTAACAAAACTGTGATAATAATACCGCTTACATTTAATTAACGTGCCCTGTCTTTGGATGTCATTTCCATTTCTCCAGGGAAACCACGTAAACTTCAATTATAAAAAGGAACCAAAACAAACACTTTTCTGCACATAACAATTTACATACCTACTTACTAAATACTTACTAAACGTCTTCTTCAATTAGTCTTCTCGCACTCTTAGCACAGCCACCGGTTGCACGACTTTATTTGTTACAGAAAGTTTTACCAGCTCAATGAGGAGTAATATTCTTGCTAAGAATTGAAAATCACAATTCTTCAGACACTTACACTCGCAGCGGAGAAAGAATAGCCCAAGTGACTGGTGGCCGAAGCGGCACGTTCCATTTTCCAAAGCAGGGGTGCCGTCGGAAAAAGTGTCGTGATTTTGCCGCTCTGCGCGCCAGTCACTTGTACCACGTGTCGTGATTTTCCCGATCCGGCCGCCAGTCACTTGTGCTAATCTTTTTCCGCTGGGACTATACGCTCTTGTGGTAGCGACACACAGCATGGAAATTGTTGGTCACCTATTCATTCAGGTAAATGTAAACTGTGGGTCATGCCGTACTTACTGAGGTTATTGGTAATCTCGCTCAAAGTGTGCATAGAAATTATTTTTACGAACATCGCACTCCTTTCTCCATCAATGTCAGCCAATAAAGACGGTTCGACCGTATGTGAATTCGCCGCTTAAAAAAAGGTGTGGCCGTCATTTTCGCAAGTAATCTTTAGTTCACTGTCTATGTTACCAAACATGCGCTCAGAGTACCTTTCTCCGCAGAAGAAATTGCTGCTTCACATCGAAGCCGCTAGTATTATAAATTTCTAAATTCATGACCTTGTGTGCACGCTGCAATGAAAATAAAAGTGAACTTGTAGCGCATATATCGTCTACAATATTCTCCTTTGTTTGCGTGCGTAGGGTACATTTCGTCAATTTGTCTGCTAAGAAAAACTTCATAGAAGCGGCAAGTCATCGGATAGTGCTTACCCAGCAGGCCGTGCCATAGGGATGTGGAACGTATTGAAGACCAAACAGCGAACTATAAATTATATAGTAACATATATATATATATATATATATATCAGTACTGGCTGGAAAAAAAGAATGTAAGACGGTAACTGTGACTGTATAAGTGCACGTTTTGAGGGGAAAAGTGTCTTAATGAGAAAACTTCAAGAGCCCCGATGCCGGGGCGCAACTATGGGCTGTCCAGAGGGCCCACGATGCGGCGGTCGGGCATGGCCTGACTGTCCCAGCGTGGGAGCGGCCCACTGCGCGCTGAGTCGTGTACCTCAGAACGTTCATTAAAGTTTTACATCCATCCATCCATCCATCCATTAAAAATGAACTCGTAACCAATTTCATCCAAGGGCTATCGGAAGCGACATACCAGCAATCCTTTTAGTAGTACTACAGTGGAGCAAGCACGTGCAGGTCCTTTATCAAAATGTTTCATTCAAACTTTCTTTCTGTCGCCATATTTATGTCACCTGAGAGGCATGTAGTAGCCTTATAATATTCACCTATTTTGGAAGCGGTAATGTATTTGCACAAAAGTTAGAGCCTCAAACATTCCTAAGTAGTAATACATTGCTGAAAAGATGCCAAGTCCCCAGTTGAAGTCTATAAAGATGAAGAAATATAGATGCCATGACCACGCATATTAACAGGGAAGTCTCAGGCAGCTTACACTGCAGCGGCAATTATACAGAGAGAACATAAATAAAATGCCGGGTAACTATAGTTAAACCTAGTGTGCCAGACTTTGGCAGCATAGCCTATCTTTCTCTGTACTATTCATGGTGTTTTATTTGCTGTCAAATCAAGGACCTTTCTTGTAAAGGCAAACATTTCCGGTTTGTGGCACTTTCAAGCCATTGCCTGCAACACCTTGCTGTGCTTAAAGTGGCCACAGAATTTCGATAATGTGCAAATATAGTAAAAAATAGAAAGACTAAAATATGCCCGTATGCAAAATATGATAACGAAAATACAAAGTGGCAACTTTCACAGAACATGCTTTAGGTCCTGATAATTTACAAAAATGGAGCACTAAGACAACAGTATTGCGTGCCTTAATATCACGAATATATTTCGATTATAATACTTAAAAATGTTCCGCTCGTTTTATATTGTGCTCAATAACTTGCGTTGGTACAGATTAGCAGAGGAAAATACTCTGGTGAAAAAATAATTGTTCTTACGCTCAGAACGATGGGTGCGTACGCAGCTTGTGGGAAGTTGTGGTGTCCTACTGTGCTGCCAGCAACTGCAAAAAAGCTCTTAAATTTGTGCTGTCAGGCACAGACCACTTTATAACATTGTATTTGTACCAAAGTAAAATTTAGCTTACCACTGACACGAAATTTCACGAAATTAAGTTTGCACTGAGTAGTGTTATCAACAATTTGATCAAAATATAGAATGATCACTTATATCAGTGCTTCGAATAATGCAAAAACAATATTTATTACAAAGTGAATAACGTAATCTTCACTACTAAAGCTGAAGCAAAAAGCTTGGCCAAGATATTCCGAAAAAAATAACTGTTCATTGTAAACGCAGTAGTCAATGAGGCCTTTCCCATATCATCTAGAAGATCAACAGTGCTTGCCTCCAATTACGAGAGCAAGGAAGCCAATACAACAAACATGGGTAGCCATGCATCCAGGTGTGGCAGTACGTTAGCAAGTGCAAATAGGGACAGAAGACTTCTATTTCTCCTACAGTTAGCGTAACATGTGCTGAATTCAAAATTCACTCGTTTCACACAGTTCCTACATTGGAGGCGTGTTGAATATTGAGTGCAATTGCACTTTTTCCAGCAAAAGCTTCATACTTATCGGCAGAGGCAAACAGCTGCAGCTTGCCAGTGCAGTTTCTTGCCATTGTCTGCCCTTTTTGTCCGAAAGCATGCCTTGAAAGCATACCTGTGCTCTCTTGTCGCCATCGTTAATTGTTCTCATACCTGCCCCAAGTCCGAATAAAGAATGAGTCGCTGTTACCAGTTAGTACAAGCGTTAGCCCGTTGTGTCTCATCAACAACTTGGTAGGAGAACATTCACCATGCGGGTGTGTCGAATGCGACAACACAAAGTACGCACTTTTACATAAATATCACAATTTCGTTGGTAGCCATATGTGTTACTCTTTTGAACATACGGCACCTTTTTTAGGCACAGAGGAAACCATAATAGAAAAAAACAAGCAATCAAGAAGCTAAAGTGCAGAATTGAAATTTTTGTTGCAAATGACGTCTGCGTGAACTAATATATCACCTGTATTGACGGGATTTGAGCGCATTTTATCAGTGCTTTGTCGAAAAAAAAATTCGAAGAGCAAACACACTGTGTTACCTCACACATGATAGGCTGTTATAAATCTTTGGTAATATTGTAAAAAGTTAATAGCGCATTTGTTTACGTAACTTTTCTCCCATTTATTCATCCCTATATAGAATATAGGTAACACAGGGAAAATCATGTTTCCTGGTTGACCAATACTCAGGCTCAATATTTCTTGATGTTGTAGTTCGTGCAGCGCTCATAGTGGACGAAGGAATAAGTTGCACGTATTGTTGCGCGGAGCATCTTAGACAATTCTTATCTGCAGCTGAACTTCGTTACAACTTTTCTTTTTCGCAATTTATCGATTGGGGCCACCAGAATTCCAGTGGTGCACTTCTCCAGGCGCTGCACACAAAAGAAAAAAAAGAACAGTAAATGGAGGAGGGTGGAAAGGCTAGTTGCATAATTATGCTTCCAATACTTCTTGCATGCAAAATGTTGTGTACACTTCTTCCTTCTATTGCTATTAAGAACGATGATTTTCTAGGTTTGGCGTATGCCTGTCCCGGTAACTTTTATCATAAACGTTGAAAAATAATGTGTAAGTAATTCCCGCCACAGAACTGTGCGCTTTCTCCTGGAAAAAGTGATGGATATCGTAGTGGCAATAAAAATAAACATAATCTACAGTGCAACAAATGTGCAATTTAAACTGTAGTTCTACGCGTTAAATGTGAAATCTCCTCGCGCTACCCCTGGGTTAGTGAGTGCACATGAGATACTCCACATGGCCCATTCAAGCCCGCTAGAGCTCTAAGCTGCCAGCGTTTCGTCGACAACCAAAAATAATGAAATGAAGAATTTTTTCGCACGATATATGTTAACAAGATATGTCATCACAGACTTATGTGTGTGTGACCCGCCGCAGTGGCTTATCGGCTATGGTGATGCGCTACTAAGCGCGAGATGGTCGGATCAAATCCCGGCCGCGGCGGCCATATTTTGATGGGGGCGTAATGCACACAAGCCCATGGCCCATGCATTGGGGGACGTTCAATATCGCCTGGCGATCGAAATAGATCCGCGGTCCCCCCCTTCGGTGCGTCTCATGATGAAATCGTAGTTTTGGCATGTAAAACCCCAGAATTCAAATAAGACTTATGTGGTGGTACGAGCAGATATTGCTGGAAAAAAAGGAAGCAGCCAATCACACACACACAAAGTACGCTAAGGTACAGCGATGTAATTAGCGGATCATGCTGAAAAATGACTGTCTTGCGCGACACGCGATGAGATCATTAAGGTTTGAGACCATACCCGATTTTACAAGTATTGTTGACCGAGTGCGAATTACAAACAACAATAGAAAGGAAACGACATAGTTACTCGCAATTTTCCCACTTCGCCTTGTACAAAATACCAATTAGCTGTCATCAATTTGCCAACTTTCCCACTTTATGTGGCATAAGAAAGGTATACCATTAAACAGCAGATAAGGAGCACAACGCACTATTCTAGAAACATTAGTAAAAGTTGCCGGTCATATAAATATTAAGCGTCGACCGATGGCGGCAAAATCATTTGCTACAAAGGTTGCTGTATGCATAATCAGGCTAGGCAAAGCAAAATTAAAAGAGAAGGGATAACGAAAGACAGCTTAAAGTGTATTGCACTTTATCTATTTACTTCAACTTATTGCATACGCACAAAGCGTAAAGTACATAGATAATATGTGTTTTCTTAGGTCTTTCTTGTAGGCACGAGATTGCATTCACGTCGGAGAAACTTCTTCCAGAGTGTTCCAGCTAGAAGCGTTTGCTGCTATTTATTTAGGCGTGTTAAGTGATGTCTTGGGAGTAAATGGCACAGTAAACGTAAATTATTTCGCGCATAAAGAAGGAAGAAAGAGAAAAGAGGCGACATCGTGAAAGCAGAGAGCGTTGCCCTTTAGTGGAATTGCTGTAAGCATGCACCTCTGATACCACCTACTTGAGAAGAGGAAGTAGCATGATCAGTGGCGACCTATTCACTCGACCTTATGCACGACAACAGCACTCATGGTCCCTTGGTGGCGGTCACCTCTTTTCTTCCTCGCCCAGTGCTTCTCTTTTGCGTTTTGCAGCATCGGCAGAATTAACGACCCGCGTCCCGATTACGAGCTGCACGCGCCCCTCGCTCCACGCAAGCGTTGGCGGTACCACACGTCTCGTGAACACCCACGGCTCAACGCGAGTTTTGGTAGGGCAGATGTCATTGTTGTTTTAAAGTCGAAAAATGGTTAATAAAACGGTTGTTATTATCACTGATCCCACACGCAAAACAAGAGTGCCGCTCCTATTCGTGTGGTATGGGAAAGCGCCATGTACCGACATTGATGTTGTAACAGAGATCGACGATAGCAAACACATTTGGCAAAACAATTGCTTCGTTTCTCAAAGAAACACTTGTGGCAAACATATCCTTGGGCTTGGGCATTCCTAATGCTCTGTCCTTTTTTGATTGAGTAATGGGGTTTGACATGCATAACAACTCTGTGGTCATGAAAGACGTGGTAGTGAAGATTCAGCTTAAATTTAGAAAAACCTGGTTTTATGGTTTTTTACCGTGCACCAAATTTAATTACATAGGCGTTTCTGCAAATTTTTACCATTCAAATGTGGCCGCTGCGTCAGGGAATCGAAGCCAGTAGGGGCGAGAAACGCAGATGGCGCCTTCAGTGTCTTATAGAAGACTAAGCAGAAAGTGACATACTTTATTTGGTGACTCCGCCAAGAAAATGGGTGCGCCGGCTTTTTGCATTGAACGGCTAATTTGCTGTAGGATCCGTTCTGGATTGCTTCATGTGAAGATTCATGCAAGTACGTAACGTTTATGAGGCAGCGGCAGCTCGTTTGTTCACAACGTGTCGAACATGTGGACTTCCGTCGCAAGTATTCAGACATGCTGGATGAACGTGCTGATGGTACTGAGCACGATAAGAGCCCAGCACAATGCAATTGAATTTTGCTGTACCCAACGGAAATATAACCAGTCCCTTTGCGCAGAGCTGCATGACATAGATACTGGTATAATAAAATTCTGTCGGTATTATTGTATGTTCTACGTAAGTTTTTAAATAATTTTGTCTCGCTATGCTCAACCAAAAGCTTGAGAAACACACAACTGAAGCAGGGTGCTGAGCCCGTTTGGGTGCATCAGTAGCTATTCTTTGCCACACAAAAAAACCCAAAAAACATGGGCAGCTTCACACTATTGGTGCGAAGACTTGGCAAACAGCGAAGCTGGCGACAAGACCTAGCTTTATCTCGGTTCGGCCAAGTTCTTGTGAGGTTATGCTTCGAGACTCGGCCACGTTTTGCGAAAGATCACCCCGGAAACATCGACAGCCCAAGGAGCAACGAATGCTCACTCATTAAAGGGACACTAAAGAGAAACCGGAAGTAGAGCTTAAATGGCAGATTATCCTTTCACTATCACAGCCATACCATTCTTACTGCAAACAGATGTTTAATAAGCGAGAAAATAGCAAAAAACTGAAGGATAGGTGCTGACGCCCCTTCGAAATTCCCGCACTACACTTTCGTGACGTCGGAGATTACAAATGCAGGCCGGTCGCGATTGGTCGAGAGCGATTTATCGCTGTTAATAAAACGCAAAATGAAATACACCTTATACATGCATAAACAGCACTTGCCAACTTTTTAAACTGTTTTAGCGAGGAAGTACAAGTTTAGCACAAAATTAAAGAAATAAGAAAAAATGGCATGGCGATACATGCGGCCGTGATAGTTTCGTAGTTTCGTTTTTGGTGAATGCATCGTTGCGCGCGCCTGTTCCGCTCTACGGAGTAAGGTTGCGTGTTGCGTGGCTCGAAAAATGTTGACTTCGCGGGAAACAGCCAGAAAATGCCTCGTGTGTGTAGTGTTGAGGGCTGTATAAATGGCCGAAGGCGCTTGCTCAGGGGCAGCGGCAGTGTTGACTCGATTGTGTCCTATCATGTGGTGTCGTGCGGAGAGCCCCGGCTCCCCGGCGTTCGCGATGGCTCAGTGCTCTGCCGATGATAAAACGGCAAAATAGTCAGAAAAACCGATGGTGTGCTCTCTGCATTTCTCGCCATCGGAATATGTGTATAATCTTGCCCTCAGAAAGTATCTTGGCGTGCCCCAGAGGCCAGTCCTTTTTCGAGCAGCTGTTCCCTCAATGCGGCCTTCATCAAACCCCCTACCGGTGCCCCTGCAGCAGCAAACCGGCGGCTCGATGAGTGCTGAATGTCTTTAAATAAAGCCACTAAATAACCATACCGAGTACATGCGCAACTTTCTACGCTTGTTCTCTCGGGAACATCGTCGCCTGGCGGACCGGGCGCTTCGCTTTCCGTCGATGAAAACGAAGCTCTGCTTTCCGCCGGCGCGGCCGGCGGTTCACCGCCATCGCATGTGGAAACACCTACCGCTCGAGCACGGAAGATCACTTCGCGCTCCGTTTCACTGAATATCGCTGAAATGCAGTCCTGCTTCCCTAGGGAGCTCTTCGTTGCAAGGTTCAGCGGCAGCAACGGTATCCATTGCGGCGAACGCAAACGCAGCGACCATGCATGCAGCCATGATGCATCCAGCGCCTCGGCCGTTTACGCAAGCGGTGACGTATCATGGCGCATTCTGATTCGCTGAGAGCAATGAAATCTGTGACGACACTGCTTCAGCGCCAAATATGGGGTGAGAGAAATTGAGGGAGAGATATTTGGTCTTTATTTACGAATTTCTCCGCTAATAACTCATCTTTTTGCACGAACTTCAATGTTCACACTGCATGCATTCTTGAAGGTCCCTCGTTTATTCCAGCTGAACTTCCTGTTTCTCTTTAGTGTCCCTTTATAGTATCTGGACGCTCCTGGACAATCAAACGCTTTTTCTCGGTTTCGAGGGCTCGTAACTCCGGAACTTCTGCGAATCACCGACGTTTCGCTGCCGCTTCGGTGGCGCGATACTCGGGATCGGACCGAAGTCGTCCCACTAGCTCTCTAGAATTTGCGCCCCGCTTCCTTTTCATCGCGATTGACGCTCTTCTTCGGCCGTCCCATCTTCGCGTCGATGTGCTCGGCGCGAAGACGACGAGGCTTTTGTGTCACCACGACGGCGACGCGGAGCTGTATATCCCGTGGGTTGGCGCAGTGACGGCACGGCTAATCTCCGCCTCGGCGCAGCCGCGGCAACCACTCCGCACACCGCTGTCCCGTCATGGCTAGGCAAAGCTAAGGCGAAGCGATGCGGCGCGCGCGATGACGTCACGGCTCACAAAGCTGTGGCGAGGCCCTGCGCGGTCGGCGCAGCTGGGGCGAAGCGTTTCTAGGCGACGCATGGGGACGTTATCGCTAGGCGGAGGTTTTGCGGAGTACACTCGACGGACAATCCTCGAGCTTAAACAGCTTCGCTAGTGCACAGGGGTATGTTCCATTGCGCTTGGACCCCTTCTGCACAACCTCCAGGATCGGCCCTCATTTCGGGCGTACATCACCGGACTATCTCCAGCTTAAACAGCTTCGATGTTCGAGGCTTCGTGGTTTCCATTATGTGGCACAGCTTTGAAAACATCGTGTGAGGCACTTGGTATGTCTCTCGTCATCATTCTGACTTCATTTTAGTTTTAGCTGAAGTTTAGCAAAGTGTGGATTGTCGTGGTTAAAATATAATTCTGCATATTGCCCCTATGCTGCATATTGCCTGAAACGTATAACGCAAAACTATATTTCCTTCCAAGGTTGCGTTTTATTAAATTTAGAGGTACATTGATTTTTATTTATCATAGCTTGCATTGCTGACACTTCAAGTAGGTAGAGCGTGCAGAAATGATGATGCCATCTAGCTTCACGGTCGGCGTTGTACGCATGTCACAGGAATGGCTGTGCATAATTGCGAGGTATGCAACTTAATACTAATACCGTATATGATAGGGAAACTCATTTACTTTTTCCACCTTGTAATTTTCCTCCCTTTTATTCACACGGGGATACGTTGGAATAAAATGTAGACGTCATATTTGTTGAAACGTCACATACTTGCGCACAGCTAGGAAGCCTGATTCTGCATTCACGAAAGTGCAGGTAATTGCATGAATATTGTACATCTATTCACCTATCGTGTTTAATGAATACAAGTGTCAAGGCATCTGTAGATGCAGGAATACCCTCTAGGAGAGAGAAGCGTGTAGAAAACATGCAATTCATGCAAGACAAAAACGCGTTCCTAATTAAAAATTTTTCAACGTTGGCAATGCGTCATTCAATTTATTCAAGGAACTTTGGCTAGCTGCGGTGGCTAGCGTAATCACTTGAGTGCACCAAATATCTCAGAGCAGCACATTTCCTGACTCCTGGCAATATGGCCTTTCAATGCAGGTGCCATTACAGCACCATCCAAGATATTGGGATGTTGTCGCGTTTTCCAGCTGCGAATAAAAAAAAGAAATCTCTTAACATTTTTTTTTTGCAATTCCTGGGCGAACAAAGGTCGCAAAAACGTGCTTTGTGCAATGCTTACACAGAGAAATTGAGCATTTCAAGCTATATTGTTTCGACAATCTCTTTAAATTGTAAAGTTGTTTAAACTCCATGAGAATGGTACCAAAAGCTTTCTGCATACAAGGTAAGTTAGTCATCCCGTTGATGTTCACATAATTTCTTTCATATCTGTCGTAACGATGTACAGATGAGGTAAATTATACACGGAAGGCATAAAATACCAAGTAGTATTACTGCTATGACATGAACGTTGCTCAGAGAACGATACGTAATTAGTGCATTCCTACCGCAGCTTGTCTCCGCCACTAATATACAGCGGCGAAAAGAAAGTTGTATGACAATGCCATGTGTGAAAAACGTTTTCAACTTTTACAGGCAGACTGCGATATTTGGTGCAGCGAATCCGTTTGCGTTGTTTTACTGTATATTGTAAAAGTGCGCTTCATGGGCGCTCTTAGAGCAAATCTATTGTGTTCGCCGATACCATGACTTCGAATTTCGAGTTCACGGTTGGGTGTCCGTATTTGGGTATCATGTTCGCCTGTAAAGAAACGCTGGTACTCCATATTGCTGCCACTGGGGAACGCACTAATGCGCTGCTTCGATCACGCAGGCGTAAATTCTGGCTGCCAGACACAGCTTTGCTGCTATGTACACAACAATTCTTAGGACGATGGTCTCCACATGCTGAAAACATACAAAAAGTGGAGAGATAAAAAAGAATGTTTGCGATTGCGTTATCACAAGGACACAGCAAGTTTTGTTTAGATTCACTTCACTATATTTCCAAGCTCTTTATAGTATAAATAAGAGCAGAATGCTGTTCAAAGGAGAACTGTCTATTGCCTGCGATTTTGTTTATTGTGATAGCAATTATATGGACACTTTAACCGAATTTCTGCCGTCGGCGTCGCCGTTGCCGTGAGGTTACGTATAAAATACAGGGGCGATAAAATCGTCGCCGCGCGCCGTATGCGCGAATGAAAGCGCGCGGGGGACGCGCGCTATCACGGAAAGCGAACGCACGGCGGAAAGGCGGAAAGCAAACGCGACCTTCGTCGTGCGAAAGTCCGTGGGGGTATGGAAGGGCGGGAGGCGGGGCGACGCTGTGCTGCGGCACCAAATGCCTATCTTGCAACCGGGCGCAAGGCGAACGGGTCACTCAATCTCTTACGCGAAAGCAAGAAAACGGGAAGGCAGCGCGGGAGGGAGGGGGGGGGCAGCTTCTACTCTGCCAACAACAGCGTTTGTACTCTCCCCGACTGTGGCGGTAGCCTGCACCGTCTCTTTAAAGCCATCTCCACACGGCTCTGACCATTGTATGCGCTGTGCATAGCCGCTCAGTTTCCGTTGAAGCGATAGACCACACGAACCTTCGCTCGCTGCGGCGACTGCGCTTGCTGCGAGCGTTTTGACAGTAGCTGCGGTCATTGAGTGTAATCTATTCATGTTTGCTTGTGCGCGCTTGTTAATTCAGTTAGTAAGCGAATGTGTCCAAGTTTATGCAGCCGATAAGACTATCCCTACCAATTTGCTATCGCAAATGATGCTTCGCCTTTCGGGCAAAAATGCGAAATTTTTTCTGTATTAACATATTGACACGTAATTATGACGCTGATGAATGACCTTGGCACAATACAACTCACGAAACCAACTGTGTACTGGTCGAACGTGTGTCCAGAAAAACAACTAGCACTCAGAACATTGACAGCAGCAAGCTGAATCTCCCATCGTCGAAATTTATCTGCGGATCAGACGCGTCGGCACGTTATACATGGCTTACTGATCCGTCCAGCAATATCTCTGGTGGTCACGTAAGTTGGAAAAAGTACATTCATTTTGGTTTCGCGCACGCAATCTGACTACGCAAGTCTTAGCGACAACACAGGCAACAGATAGAACCAACAATACCCTTCGAGGAACTTCAGATGCAGAATGGCGCGTTGTAGCGCTGAGCCATAAATTTGAACATCTTTATTTGACCGTGAAAGGCAATCACCCGAAAAAAGACAGACAAGTACGCGTGTCAATAGTTTCGTTCCCACAGCAATCACATTTTCTGATGTTTTCTTGAAACAATCATAATACTAATGATGGCTTCGTCCTCAAACGAGCTAATAAAGCTGTGAGGCAGTGGGTGGTGCATGTTCTGCCATTGCAGGGCAGAAATGTCTGTGTAATTTTGTGCAATTGTGATTGTCCCTTTGTACCATGCTAGCTAAGGTCGTTTTTGTATAACTCTTACACAAATTTCTGTACACGCATTGAGATTTTAACATTTCACATTTTGGTAAAGGCTATTATTTCTAAATATGCAGAACGTTGTCGTGTCCAAATAAATGATTTATTCGTGCTATTTTCAACCACCGTGACAGGCGATATTTTAATCCGTATACATGATTCTAAAGAATTAATATAAATTATCCGCTTCATAAGGTGGCATACTTTCCAAAACATGCTGCTATGGACTTTGATAGTGGAATTTCGACCTCGGACTTTTATAGCTATTTGTATTCACATATACAGCGCTCAGGATGTGCATGTAAAACATAATTTTCTTTGATAGCTCGTGCTCCCAGTCGACTACTGCATTAAACATATGGCCATTTGTGTGGACGTTACATCCATGATACAACGATACAACTTATGCTGTAATTCGAATCTGT
>NC_051162.1:75050253-75152389 GCF_013339745.2 Dermacentor silvarum | reverse complement strand
GGAAGGGGGCATTTTAAGACCGGAGGGAAAAACCAAAGGCCGGAAGGTGCCGAAAGGCGTCACGAAGGCAGCCAATTCACTCGCTCGCTCTGTTAGCGGCACTTGCCAGTACCCCCGCACTAAATCGAGCGTAGAGATAAACTTAGCTTTGCTCACCTTTTCAAGGCAGTCTTCTATGTGCGGTAAGGGATACACTTTGGTAACAATTACAGAGTTAAGCTTACGGTAATCGATACACGGCCGCGGTTCCTTACCGTTAGATTCTACAATTATCATTGGGACATGAAGCTTCCTTCACCTCGTTCGGCCACTTTATACTCTAGCATCTGATCAACTGCCTCCCTCATCAATTTTTCATGGCGCGGTGAACATCTGTAAGCTTTACATCGCCTGTTGTGCAACGTTGGGTTGTCCGCTTCTGGTGCAAGCTCAATATCATGCGTCGTCAGAGTGGTCTGACCGGGTACCTTTGAGAACACGTGTCTGTGCTCAGCTATCAAATATGTTAAGTCTTCAAGCTGGCTTTCACTTAGAGCGCACTGTCTGCTGTCAAATTAAGGATTTCATCCACAGAAAAACAAGTCATGTCACGGGGAATGTCAGGAAGTTCAGCTGCTACTTCTTCGGGTTGATTTAACACCAAGTTCACAACCGGCACACCCTCTACATAGGGCTTCATGAGGTTGCTATGATAGATACGTATTTCTTTCCTACGACCTGGCAGTTTAACAACGTAAGTTGTGTCTGAAAGTGTGTGTTGTATCATACCGGGGCATTCCCAGTGTACCTCCCACTTGTTAGCGTTAGAAGTACGCAACATGAGCACCTTTTGCCCTTCGTGAAACTGGCGCACACTGCTGTTTTTGTCGTAGCGTTTTTTTTTTTTTTTGCTTTTTTTGAGCTTCAAGTTCCGACACGCTTCAATCTACCTTTAGCAAGTTATTCAAATCCATGTTCACTACCGTAACTGTGACAAATTCGTCTAAACCGCCTTTCCTATTTCCCTGACTGGAAATTATAACACTCGGCGTACCAGAGTACAAAGCCAAAGTCTTACCGACTGCTGCCGCAGCGCTCCCGGGGGTCCGTCATCCCACCGCTGCCACCAGCTGTTACGTTTGGCCGTGTTGGGTTCCAAGCCGGCAGAAGAAGACGCCGCGAGAAGGAAGAACGTACTTTTAATGCGGCATGCTTGCCGAAAGATGGTGTACAAAAAAAGCGCCCACGGAGAGAACCGCAGTCCTTTATAAAGGGACGCCGTGATGAAAGGGCGAGGGAAAACATATCAACGCACATGCGCGAAACAGATTATCGTCCGGAACAGATGAGCCAGACTTGGGCGCCGGCTGATAAGCGGTGCGCAAACGCAACAGTGGTCCCTCTAAAGTACTTCGAAAACATACTGCAACTTTCCCATCGGGCAGGCTGGTCTGGTCATCTCGGAATTACCAAGACAAAAGCGAGGCTGCTAAGCCAGTATTACTGGCCAGGCTGTTTTAAAGGTGTGGAGGAGTTTATTCGTAGTTGTGACGTTTGTCAGCGAACTGGGAGACCACACGAGAAGCACAAGGCCCCTATAACGGCAGTTCCTATTATTACTGAGCCGTTTCGTCGAGTCGTAGTTGACATTGTGGGGCCCTTGTCAGTGACAAAGTCGGGATATAAACAGGGGCGGATCCAGGTTTTTTCTGAGGGTGGGGGGTCAGCTTTTGTCAATGATGATGATGATGATGATACTAGCATTTCTTATTTACCGAAATTTACCGTTTTTCCTCACGATAAACCCGCGTTTTATACGGCTAAAGCAACACCTGTAGCCCTCCGTGGTGGCTCAGTCAGCTCAGGCGTTGAGCACGAGATCGCGGGATCAAATCCCGGCCGCGGCGGCCGCATTTCGATGGAGGCGAAATGCAAAAACGCCCGTGTTCTTGCGTTGTAGTGCAGGTTAAAGAACCCCAGGTGGTCAACATTAATCCGGAGCCTTCCACTACGGCGTGCCTCATAATCAGGACTGGTTAGCACGTAAAACCCCAGAAAGAGGAAGGAGACCTGTAGCGAAGCCAGGTATCGGTTTCTTCGAGCTTATAGGAAAAGGACGTTAACCAATACAGCCATGTGCTTGGCGGCTGCGCCTGATAATACAGGGTGTTCAAAACTAAGCTTTATGGTTTTCTTAAAGTTAGGCACTGGGAGGCACGCGAATACCACCTGTGCAAATAAGTTATGTGGCTAGGGGGGCACAAAGTGAGATGATAATTATCGCTGTGAGCAGCCCAATTAACTAAAATTGAACAATTATTTTTTGTTGACTGCAGTAAGTGGGTATGTTTGTATGAAAACTTAGAGACAGTCGAGTTTCTACGCAGTATCAGTCGGAAGAATTATTCTAGCGTGTCCGTGCTCCGAGATATCAGACTCCAAATTTCAATTGTCGTACTGCGCAGAATAATCGAGAATAAAGACGCGACAATTCTCATGAATTCCCGTGAATGATTATGAAGCTCAGTGACCACTTCTGTGGAGGAATGGTGGTGCCATCTTCTCTCTTGAGTCGTGGTGGTGTGTTGACTAGAGGAACGTTCTTGAATACGGGCGTAACGCTCCGCTCCAACGCAGCAACCACTACGCTGGTTGTTTACGATATGCGAATCACCGCGTATGAAGACTCACGATGCCACCTACAAGAATAACGATGTGGCGTAGTAGGCGAGAGCGCGGGCCAGCGTCTTCATGTTTTGTTTCCCACGCGACGTCATCCTTTTACACAAGGCGCGCATCTGCTCCCGTTTCTCTAACCACGCGACGCCATCCTAGGCCCACGCGCTGGCGTTGGCCGCTGACGTCAAGCTCCCCCACTTCGCAGCCGCGGCTCGAGGCTTCGCCCCGCTACGTGAGAATGCCCACTCAGATAAACGGATCCGGCGGGCTTGAGCCTCCTATGCTTAATGTACGACAATAAAACTGCGAAGTTACAATGAAAAACTTGTAGCGTACGAACGGTACTGGGCTCGTACTGGATATTGTCAACGTGTAACTGTGATCACAATGAGTGCTACAGTTAAAAAAAAGTTTCTTAGTTTAGCTGTTAGTTGTTATTATTTATATATGAACACTTCAGCAAGAGATCTCTTTCATTAAGCAGGTTGGTCGCGGAACCGATAACAGCCAATGAGTCAACCGTTGACACCCCAAGGGGAAACTAAGTTAATCAGGTGCGAAGGCGCTCGAGCGGACCTCGGCGTGTTTGGCAAAAGGGACGTCCCCTCGTTCATTCGACGCCACCGACGGGACGAGTAAGGCACGGCAGGCGCCAGGAGGTCCAAGGTGTTCATAAAAAATAACTACGGCAACTTAGCGACACCACACTCCTACGGAATACAACTAAGCTTGTGAGCGAGCTAGCTTTACTTCTACATGGCTGATACCACTGGTACTCGCGAAAAATACTTTTGAAGAATGCTGGTGGCCATATTTTTTTTTTTTTTTGCGACAGGGCCGTCCCCCTGTCAGCGAGGGGGCGATGCAGAAATTTGAGCGGGGGGGGGGGGGGGGGGGGGGGTCAGGACATCCGGACATCCCCCCTGGATCTGCGCCTGGATATAAATATCTTTTGATGATTGTGTGCCCTGCAAATAAATTTCCTGAGGCAATATCGCTGCGCTGTCTTGCATCAGCAGAAATAGTAGACGCCCTCCTTTTGATGCTTTCCCGCGTGGGTTTTCCGAGTGAAATACAGTGGGATTTCGGCAGTGTCTTCACAAGCGAGTTAACAACCACCTTTCTTAACAGGTGTGGTATCAAGATACACCACAGCTCTATTCAACATCCGCAAAGCAACAGTGTCGAGAGGGTTCATTCTGTGATGAAGCGGGTATTGCGGGCTTTGTGCTATGAGAAAAAAAAAGAATGGGACGCCGCGTTACCAGCTATGCTCTTTGCCTTACGTTCGGAGGCACATGAATCGACAGGTTCTAGCCCAGCGGAGCTCGTGTACGGGAGGGCGCTGCGCTCCCCGCTTAGGCTAGTTCGTGAAAACTGGGAAGAGAAGGGTAGCGATCCGACTGTGGTCGAGTACGTTGTAACCTACTCCAGTGCCTGTACGACACGCAGGCTCTGGTGGAAGCTAATATGTTTGAAGCTCAGACAAAAGCAAAAAAAAAAAAAAAAACGCTACGACAAAAACAGCAGTGTGCGTCAGTTTCACGAAGGGCAAAAGGTGCTCATGTTGCGTACTTCTAAGGCTAACAAGTTGGAGGTACACTGGGAAGGCCCCGGTATGATACAACGCAAACTTTCTGACACAACTTACGTTGTTAAACTGCCAGGTCGTAGGAAAGAAGTACGTATCTATCACAGCAACCTCATGAAGCCCTATGTAGAGCGTGTGCCGGTTGTGAACTTGGTGTTAAATCAACCCGAAGAAGTAGCAGCTGAACTTCCTGACATTCCCCGTAACATGACTTGTTTTTCTGTGGATGAAATCCTTAATTTTCAGCAGCCAGTGCTGCTCTAAGTGAAAGCCAGCTTGAAGACTTAACATATTTGATAGCTGAGCACAGACACGTGTTCTCAAAGGTACCCGGTCGGACCACTCTGACGACTCATGATATTGAGCTTACACCAGAAGCGGACAACCCAACGTTGCACAACAGGCGATGTAAAGCTTACAGATGTTCACCGCGCCATGAAAAATTGATGAGGGAGGCAGTTGATCAGATGCTAGAGCTTAAAGTGGCCGAACACGCTGAAGGAAGCTTCATGTCCCCAATGATATTTGTCGAAACTAACGGTAAAGAACCGCGGCTGTGTATCGATTACCGTAAGCTTAACTCCGTAATTGTTACCAAAGTGTATCCCTTACCGCACATAGAAGACTGCCTTGAAAAGGTGAGCAAAGCTAAGTTTATCTCTACGCTCGATTTAGTGCGGGGGTACTGGCAAGTGCCGCTAACAGAGCGAGCGAGTGAATTGGCTGCCTTCGTGACGCCTTTCGGCACCTTCCGGCCTTTGTTCTTCCCTTCGGTCTTAAAAATGCCCCCTTCACCTTTTCGAGACTCATTGATAAAGTGCTAGCTGGAGCGGAGGCATTCGCACTACCGTATCTCGACGACATCGCAGTATTGTCAAATACTTGGCTGGAGCACGTAAAACCATTGCCGGAGGTTCTAAGTCTCCTTGGCGAGGCTGGCCTAACTTTAAAAGCCCAGAAGTGCAAATTAGGTCGCTCAGAAGTCGGCTACCTAGGTCACAGATGAGGTCAAGGACATCGAAGTCCACTTGATTTAAAGTTTCTGCCAATCAAGCCCTCAGCCGAAAACGAAAACTGAGCTCCGTACTTTCTTAGGGATGGTAGGCTACTACTAACACTATATCAAGCGTTTCTCGAAAGTTGCTAGCCCTCTTACAGACTCGCTGAAAAAGACGCTCCTTCACGTGTGCAATCGGACGAAGCAAACAAGCGTCCTTTAATTCTTTGAAGGTAGCTCTCACCGCAAAGCCCGTCCTGGCGAGCCCAGACCACTCGAAACCATTCTTGTGCAGTGTGACGCAAGCGAAAAAGGGGTAGGTGTAGTTTTGAGTCAGGAAGACGAGATCGGGCATGAGCATCCCATTTTGTATGCCAGCCGAAAGCTAGGTATGGGAATCAATGTACCTCCCTTAGAGTGCACATTGATTCCCATATGGGCTCGTGAACAAGCTTACAGTACCATAGAAAAGGAATGCGCGTGCCTCGTTTGGGCTGTAGAAAAACTTTCCTGTTATTTGGATGGAGCAGAATTCATGTTCATTACACACGGTGGCTTCAACGTGGCTTCAACAGATGTCCAAGAAAAATGGCAGGTTGTTACGTTGGAGCCTCAGTTTGCAACCGTACGCGTTTACGGTTAAACATGGTCTCAGCAGGGCTTTCTCTCCCTCGGCGCCGGTCGGCCTAGTGGCACCAAGCCTTGATTCAGTGTTCACATAGAAACGTAACTGTCGCAAGTCCTCGACAGCCAATTTTGTTCCAATTGGAAGGTTTCCAAAACACTCTGCGTATGAGGGTCTAGCCTGGCCGCACTCGGCAGTTGTTTGCGGTGTTCGAGGCGGTGCTTGCTGTTTCGCCTATACCCACGACCCTGGCCCTCGTTTCGTGCCCTCGGCGTCGCCTGCAGTTTCCTGCCACGCCATGCACTCCACATGTCCGCACATCGGCCTGAGAGACCACCGGACCCTGCGCGCGTGCGTAAAGAACGCATCCTTCGACTTGAAAACCGAAGACCGAGGTCATCTGTCCTCGGACAGTCAGACGTCACTTCGCCGGATCCTTGAACATCGGTTGCCAAGTACTTTGGCGCTTCTGTGCACCTCGAAACTGCCCATCAAGCGCGCATCCGTCTGAACTGGTGAAAATCACCGAAAGGGCCCTTACATCGGAAGTGCTTCGGACAAACCTTTCGCAAAAACCAGTGCGTGTGAAGCCTTCTTTACCCCCTTGGTGCTGTTCCGTGGGGAGGGGCTGTTGCGTTTGCGCACCACTTATCAGCTGGCGCCCAAGTCTGGCTGATCTCTTCCGGACGATAATCTGTTTCGCGCATGTCGTTGATATGTTTTCCCTCGCCCTTTGATCACGGCGTTCCTTTATAAAGGACTGCGGATCACGCCGTGGGCGCTTTTTTTTTGTACACCTTCTTTCGGCAAGCATGCGCATAAAAAGTACGTTCTTCCTTCTCGCGACGTCTTCTTTTCCCGGCTTGGAACCCAACTCGGCCAATGTAACAGCTGAGAAAGCAGACAGACAGACAACAACTTTATTTGTGGTCCTGAGGAACCGCTTTAGGGTACCTCCCTTTGGGGAGTCCCCGTAGCCGTCGCGGGTCGGCACCCACGTCGGGGCGGAAGATCGTGGTCCTCCGCCCTGTCGCAGGCCCTCTGGACAGCTCTGAGAGCTCGCCGCTCTTAAGGGCTGCCTCCCAGTCCGTTAGAGTGGTAAGCGATGAGCTGCGTAACGCAGGGCATTGCCAGAGTATATGAGATAAAGAGCAGTACGCCTCCCCACAGTCTGGACAGTGGGGATCTACATTAGGCGCGAAGTGACTGAATCGGCCCCTGGAGGGGAACGACCCCGTTTGGAGCATGCGAAAGGCCGACGATTGTAGTCTAGTGAGTTTAGGATGTGGTAGCGGAAGGGCCCGCTGAGCAAGTGGATAATGTGCCAAGATTTCATGGAAGGTGAGGAGCAATCCCTGTACAGTCCTAAGTCCGCCGCCCGTGAGTCTACCGGAACCATCGCGGTGTGCTATACCTCGCGCGCAGTCATGGGCTAACTCATTGGCGTTAACAACCTTAGAGTGCACATTGATTCCCATATGGGCCGGGAACCATTTTATGATATGAAAACCAGCAGCCCCCTCGGTGCCGAGGGTGGCCGCCGCCTCCTTTGATATCGAGCCGGAGGCGAACGCTCGGGCTGCAGACCTAGAGTCTGTAAAGATATGGGTACGTAGAGGGTCCTTCAGTGCTATAGCTACAGGAACCTGCTCGGCTACAGTTGCAGAAACCTTCCGCACGGATGCTGAGTTAATGAGAGAGCCATGGGAATCAAACCGAAACTGCGACATAGTGATCAGAACGCCCGTACTGGGCGCCGTCAACGAAACATGCAAGATTCGGAAGGTGGCCGCAGCCACTTTTAATAGGGAACGAGCCCGGGCGACCCGGCGCCCTACATTGTATTGAGGGTGGACGTTACGTGGCAGGTGATCTACCTTGAACGTATCTCTGACCATGGGTGATAGGGTCGCGTTGCGCTCCATGATTTCCTGGTGACCGCATCCAACGGATTTAGGATGCGTCTCACCGCTCGCGATGATGAAAGTCGTATTATTTGGGCCACTCGTTGGGCCTCGATCACCTCTGACAGGGTGTTGTGCATGCCTAGTTGCATGAGACGCTCAGTGCTGGTAGTGAGTGGTAAACCCAGCACGCGCTTGATGCTTTTTGCGCATGAGGGCGTCCGATTTTGGCCTGTTCCCGTTTAGACCAGCGCAAATCGGAAGCTACATAGTTAACGTGGCTCATAAGAAACGCGTGGTAGAGCTTGAGGTGATTGCTTTTACTTAAACCCCCCCGGCGGTTCGAGACCCTGAGGATAAGCCTAAGCATGCTCTCCGTCTTGGTGGTGATGCGGGCTATAGTCTGTGAGTTGCCCCCGAGCGATTCCAGCAAGAGTCCGAGGACCCGGATGGTCTCCACTCTGGGGATTTGTTGTCCGTTCCTCGTATAGACGGCTATGGGAACTTGATCTAAGGGTGTGGAGCACCTAACCCCCCGTCTGGTGGGCCTATACAATAGAAGTTCGGACTTGGTGACAGACTCAGGCCCGTGTCTAGTAGGAAGTGTTCTGTGATGTCGAGCGCCTCTTGTAGCGCACTCTCAACTGCAACGCCAGACCCTCCCATGCACCACCGTAATATCATCCGCGTAGAGGGCGTGACCAGTTCCTCTTACTGTGGCCAGTCTTTCCGAGAGGCTCTTCATGGCGATGTTAAACAGTAGGGGGAGAGATGACCGCCCCTTGCGGAGTGCCTCTCGCTCCCAATGTAAATTCCTTGGATATGACCTGCCCTATTTTGACAGTGGCCTTGCGATCCCTGAGGAAGGAGCTAACATACGCATGGAATCGTGACCCCAGGCCCAGGTCCGAGATCGCGTCTAGCACGAACCGGTGCGAGATGTTATCAAAAGCCTTGGACAAGTCTAGAGCCAGGATGCCCCTAGTGTCTCTAGTGTCATCATCAAGGATTTGCCTCTTTATAAGCAGCATGACGTCCTGTGTGCAGAGTGCTGGCCGAAAGCCGACCATGTTGTGAGGGAATAACTCATTAGTTTCTATGTGCTTAGATATACGGTTGTGAATGGCATGTTCGGCCACCTTGCCTACGCAGGACGTAAGTGAGATGGGCCGCATGTTCTCCGGCGCAAGAGGTTTGCCTGGCTTCGGAATGAGCACCACTGAGGCTGTCTTCCAGGAGTCGGGGACGAGGCCCGTTTCCCAGATTTTATTGACTTCCTCGGTGAGCAACGCTACTGAATGTCCGTCCAAGTTTCGGAGGAGCTTATTGGAGATTCCATCCGGGTCCCGGTGCAGAGCGACCGTTGAGCGTTTGGAGCACCTCCCAGATTTCGGATTCTGTGAAGGAGGCGTCGAGCTCCCCCAATGCGACCCCCCCGGTAACGAGGATAATCCCCGTCACAGGAGGGGCCCAGCGGGAGAAACTTTTTCGGGCCAACTCTGCAGGGAGGACATGTTCAAATACGCCCGCCGCCTTTTGATTGTGAACTATGCGATCAATGGCTAGTCTTTGATTGCTTTTGCTTTGCAAATCGTCGAGTAAGTGCTTGAGGAGGTTCCATTTTCCCCCCGCTCTCATCTGCCTATCAACCGAAGAACACTCTTCGTTCCATTGTTGTTTGGACAGTTCGATGGAATGAGCTTCGATTGCACGATTGAGCTCCGCAATTTTCTTGCGAAGTCAGCGATGGAGTCTGTGCGTTCTCCAGCGGGCCAGGATGGAGTTTTTGGTTCTAGGAGTTGCGCAAGGCGTGCGTACATCCGATCAACTTTTAGGTCGGTCATAACCACCTTGGTCGCAGCTTGTACGTCCTTCTGTAGTCCTTGTGAACAGACTATCCATATTATCGTAGTCGGTCTGGTCCGCTTCCCGCAATTTCCGGAAGGCATCCCAGTCCGTCACTTTAAATTCCCTGGTAGGGGCTGCGCTAATTGTGGTCGCTAATTGGTGGTCGCTACAATGAAGTGGTCGCTACCCAGATTCTCTTTGCAAATTTCGCCATCCGGCTCCGGGGGCGTTCTTGACGAACGCCAGGTCCGGAGTGGTATCTTGGACTACCGACGTGCCGATTCGCGTCGGGTATTGAGGATCCGTAATCAATTCCAGTGAGCAGTCAGAAACTGCCTGGACTAAAAGATTGCCCTTGGTGGAGTTGCGGGGATATCCCCAGGAATCGTGGGGTGCATTGAAGTCAACCCGCTATCACTATGGGGGCCCCTTGGTAAGGGCCACCGCCTTTGTCATGATCGTGGCGAATGCCTTCCGTTGATCCGACGGCGAGCTGTATATGTTTAAAAGGAAAACATTGGTCTTAAGCCAATTGTTGGGATAATTTCGACCATAATAATCTCCACCCTGGTTTTCCAAGTGGTAATTTGTGTACTTGGAAGGAACACTTCCGTGCGACCAAGGTTGCTAAGCCCCGCTTTCCCTCCTCCCGTATCGATACGACCCGGTATCCCGGGAAAGTAGGCGTGTCATCGAGAGTTTCTTGTAAAAGAATACGTGCGGTTTGACCGCCTGTGACGACGAAACGAATTGTTGCAGCGGAGAAAGCAGCTGTTACGTTTTATGTGCTATGATATAAAACATCCTGGAAAGAGCGTTCCAGGAGGCTTTCCCAAAAATGGAGGAGATAATAGGAACAATGTATTGCCAAAAGAGGGGACCATAATTTGAAGGGAACATGCATAAAATGTTGTACAATAAGCAATAGAGTTGTTAAAGCAAAAGTTTGGTTTCTTTTCGAACACACCTTGTACGTATTTTGAATTGAAGAACTCTTTTGGGAGGCCAAGCAACATAAAAAATCTTTTGTTCTTCCGGAGCACCACTCTGTATACATGCTGCAGTGGTTGGGTGAATGCAGAGAGATCCAAGTGAAGTTTTTAGTATACATTGCTAACAAGAGAAAAAAATGAATTTTGATATATGTGTTTTATTTCGACATAATTGTTCCGTCATCACAAACACATTAGATATCATTCAATATATATTCAGAATTATTTGTCCTGATGACTCCTGGGCCTCCGGTGACCGTCGTACCTGGAAGGAAAAAAGAAAAATGCCACTCAAGGTTAACGATTCCAAAAACTGCTTCACCTTGGCCCTTTTAGGGCTATATTCGTTCATTAATTGTTCGAGGCCAATATAGTAGTGATCTTGCACGAAACAGATCTCAATGTTAATAGTAAACGACTAAGGCTGCGAGATAACCATCTGAGGTCTTTTATTTGACTGCCCTCATTTCGGTGTGGCTAGAAAACCACGCTTGACTACGCTTAATTGCACCTTGTTGGGGGAGAGAACCATTGTTCCGACTGTGTTCAACACCCCAGCCTTGCCCTGCTACTTGACATGTGTGTTGTTGCTGTAGTGCAGGGCATCGAATTGATGTGCACACATTCTCGTCTTCTCTGTTTTAAATCTCGGCTCTCCTGCTTCCTTTCATTCCCTTTATACCCCTTCTTCAGCACAGTCAATTGTATTTACGCTGGTGAACCTGCCTGTCTTCCTATCTTTCTACCTCCTTCCTCCAAGAGCATGTGTCAGCGTTATAAAACTAGGTGTCCATGATTTACTACAGAAAGCTGAACATTCATATCACACACTTCACATGCGAATAACTAATAAGAGATTGTGAACGACATGCTAATGTGTCCGACCTTCGAAGTTACAGCATTGTATTTGAAATTTCATTGGCATTTTTTACACTAAAGTCCATCCCGAATTAATCTGAATATAATGAGTGCATACACAGTGTAAACAAAGTAATCAAGCCATGACTATATACACAAACACATAATGCTCTGGTGAGTAACTAAAGAGAGAAACATGCGTTCAGTTGCATTCTTCACGCTATGTACAAACGCATTTCACATACTTGGCCTCTTCAAAATCAACTCAATGTGCTTGCGCTTATGGTTTATTTCACAGTTATATTTCC
Organism: Dermacentor silvarum; assembly: GCF_013339745.2. Lineage (NCBI taxonomy): Eukaryota > Metazoa > Arthropoda > Arachnida > Ixodida > Ixodidae > Dermacentor > Dermacentor silvarum. Next base: position 75,140,608 of record NC_051162.1, on the reverse strand, counting down.
TCACGCTTGCAGGTAATTATTAATTGGCCCACATTGTCAGCTGGTTCTCAGGGGCACTCGTTTATGGCCCTTACACTTACTGGCATTCAGTTGCACTTGCATTAACACTCGGCTAAGCTCAGTGACTTCCCACTCTTCTGAAATCAGCAGAAATTAGTTAAAGGCTCTCGAATGTGTGTCTATCGGTAGTGATATTACAGATCGTGTAAGTGCTTCAATGTTATCAGCATGCGAGCAATATTGTAAACACTTGTATCTTTCTGAGCTCCACCCCACTTTTGAGTTGGCCAAATATGATATTTTTCTTCCTGTGCTTCATCATAAGCATATATTTCCATACTGCAATGAACAGCCATTTTTGGCCTAGTTTTCGCTTACCGGTGCTGTAGTCCACTCTATAACGTTCCAATGGAGAGCCCGGGGTTCCGCTTTCTTTGGTGGTGTTGGGTGACTTCCCACTTTGCGTTGGTTGACTTTGCGTTGGTTGACTTTGTGTTGGTTGGCGTTGGTTGACTTCCCACTTTAATCCTGTATAACAAAATTCAGTTAAGCGAGAATAAAAAGAAAATGCAGAAATTTGATAACTCCACAACATAAGCTCATAAGAAAGATCTTATTAGGGCCTATTTTGGGGCTAGTGGGTACCTCATAGTCGCAAATCAACACTGCATAGCAATCACCACACAAACGCAAAATGTCCAACTTGTTATGTTCTTTTGCTTCTTTCATAGTTCTTTTTAGCTATGCAGCGCTTTTATCTCAAAAGATTATTGAACGACGCAAGTACTGAAACCCAGAATTTTCTGTTCGCTATAAAGCTTGAAATTGCTACAATCGATGCGACATGTCGCGCCATTGAAATTTTGCCTATATAACTTCGCCCCTTCTACAAGTAATAAGTGTACTGCTCATCTCCGAGAGATAATGCGACAAATCCTGCGGCTAGTGCAAACCGCTACTTTTGAGCTGCTGCGTCGTCGGAGTTATTTCATTATGGTCACGTCACGCAAGCTTCGAGCTAAATTGGGCTTTGAGTTTTAGTGAACTCGACACATTGAACAGGAAAGCCAGAAATCTATGCAAATCGACACACTACACAGAGGAAAGTGCGTAAGACACCAGAAAAAAATTTCAAAAATTAAACCATCGTTTGGCAAACTGCAACTACGAAATGCAATGAATTAATCACGCAAAGCCGACGAACGGAATTTTAAAAAAAAGCACATTTCATAGTTAGAACGCTACACGAACGCTACAACGAAAATTCGCGCATGAAGTTTCAACAAATGGACACCCGACTACGCAAGAAAAAAAATCGCCAGCAATCATACAATTGGGGGAAACCTAAACGGCGCTACTCCTGCAGTTATAACTACTTCACACGCCAAAACTTCAAATGCGCGTGTTCGCATTAGTAATACACGTTCAGATATTTAAATCACCGACATTCGTTATCTGCTGGCTCATAATAACGCAATGGTAGAAATTAAGCATTTAGTAAGCGTAGTATAGAGGAAGCAAAAATCGACCTACCAATAGGCACAAGTTCGCAGCTCTACAGCACGCACTCCTGGGCCCGCCGATTCAGCACATATGGCGGCCTGCCGCTGCTGATCGCCCGTGTGGCCGTCGTACTCGCACGAGTTGACGAAGTTGCACTGCTTTTTTGCAATTTCCGGTAACAACGGTGGAATTGAACATCACTGAAATCACCGAGAGCGTTCACCGATGCGGCCTGATCACTTCACAACACGAACACAGTCGCATAACGTCGATGGTACCACTTATCTGACGATAATTACCGCCAAAAACAATCGCCTCGCACGCCTGCATACGCCATGTTCTCGCTCCTTCCCGGTCCGGTCGGCGCCGCCTTTCCTCCTCCTCCACCATCAAAGCAACGCGGAGGCGTCCACTTGTTTCTCTTCGTTCTCTCCTTTTGCCTTTCGCTTTAAATTCTCCCTCAAAGCATTATCCTCACCGCTCCTTACAGCTTTTGCTTTGTAACGCTCTCTCAACGTTTGGGCGTGCTTTTTGCGCGCCAAATTTGCAGGGCTGTACATAAGCGTTGCGTCCGCTCGCGGCCGCATATAGCGGGCCTAGCCTGCCGCCGCAGCTATTGTCACGCATAATATTGCTTGAAAGTCCGTTTATATGCAGTACTTTACGCTGGAAAGAAAATATACCGCATATGTACCGGACGTTGCACGGTACTTGACTAAGAGTGTAGGTAGACGGCACACTCGAGGCTGAGTATGTGATGCGGCCAGCATCACACCCAGTGACTTGGTATCAAGACCTGGATAAGTGGTCATGAGGGCCTAATGTGGCCCTAAAGCTCCCGCTCATCTGGGATACTTAGCTACGGCATACTGGAACAGCGACCCTATTATGAACGGACACACCAATTGCAGGCGCTGCACCGGCTACGCCAGATGCCTCGTCGAGGCCATTTTGCTTCTGCCACTGTGAAAACTGAGCTGTGTCACTAGCCGCTGACGTTTTCAGCATTAGTGATCTTCACACGTCAGGAGATGCTATTTCTTGTTTGTGTAATAAGTTCTGGTGTAGCCACAAAATGTGCCATTTTTCTGCAATTCAACGTCGCCTTTGTTTGAGCCCGTGAAAAGTGCGAGTAATTCTGTTTCGATGAACGCTTGTTCTTTAAAGCGAAGCTGTTTAAGCCAGCCGTAGTTTGTGGTGCGTCGCCGTGGTAGCCATGGCAACCCAAGTGAGGAGGAGGAGACGGCGTGCGCGTGCACGCGGTCTCTTCGTCAGCTCCCGGCCTTCCCGACCCCTGCCTCTCTTCTCTAAGCGACGCGCTGGGCCCTGAGAAAAAAAAAGGCGAAAGCTTGCACAAGGTTGCGCAAAGCTCAAGACACAGCGAAGCTGGCCGATTGATATCGAGCGGCTAGCCTCTAGCGCGTTCGGCGTCAACAAGCAGCAGCGTTCTTGGCACTGTGCCAATCTTGGTTAGCTGGCGGATTGATATTGAGCGGCTAACCTCCAACGCGTTCGGTGTCGCAAGCAGCAGCGTTCTTGGCACTGTGTCAATCTTGGTTAGCCTGCCTGCGTTTGTAGCATGCCAGGAGCGCTGTCACTCGTAGGCACCCACGCGTCCAGCGCTAGTCACGCGAAATGTCGCGAAATATAGGTACCTCTGAAAATGATCGCTCGAGAATACCTTCCTACATGCATAGTTAAGTTAAACAAAGTTAAGACCTAGCACCAACCAAGTTCATACCTAGCAGTAGCAGCCAGTAAGCTTCGCTGTGCCTAAGCTTTGCGTGACCGAGTGCAATCTTGCCTGATTTTTTTTTTATCTCCGTACTACAAATATTCCTCCAGCGACAAGCTTGTTTTCCGTTAACAACCTTTTAGATAATAAATAACACTCAAGTTCAGGAATACAAATTGTCCAGCAAGTAAAAAGCACCAACGTGAACCAACAGTCAGAAAGTGGAATAATCAGTCTCGGTAAGGGTAATGTGCCTTTCCGTTGATGAGTCACTTGCGGGAAAGCACATTGATAATGTGCCATGTAAATTTTAGTGCACATAGATGAAATTATTCTTTTGTGCCACGTATATTTATCAGGAAAACTTGAAATATTGTGTGTATTTATTATTTATATTTGAAGTAGGGCTCGAAGGTCCGAAATTTTATCCGTGTCTGATTCTTTCAAGGCATCAGATACCTGAATGTTAGCGCTTGTGAGATTCATTATCCACTCATGTAATGGTGGTTGTTTACGTGGAACCTCCATGCAAATTTGATATTTGCAGACCTGCAAACAAGAAAGTACAATTAACAGAGCTCCTACCATCTCACAAGCTCGAGCAGTAAAATACACTCCACAAAAATAGGGCAAATTCTGCGTCGCCTATTTAATTTTTTCGACGTAGAGAAGTGTTGTTTGATCATGTGGCAAAGAACAAATGAAATGAAAATATAGCTATAGGGGCAATACCCATTGTTTTTATTGGTGTTAAAGCACTTTATTATATTAGTGCGCTGTGAGACGACATTTGGCATTTCCTCCACGTTTAGTTTATTGGCAAGGGCGCTGCGCTGATGAACTTGAGATTGCGGGTTCGGTTTCGGCCGCGTGTTGATTAGCGGCGAAATGTAAAAACACTCGTGTAGGTAATTAGGGCGCACGTTAAGGAATTCAATGGGGTCAGAATTATTCCCGAGAGTCGACTAGGGCGTGCGTCATTAAGATTTCAAATAATTGTCACCCGCAAAGCAGTAGAATTTGTTCTCGTTACCTTCAAAAGCAGATTGTTTGTACTCTTCCAATGAATCAAAGAATCATTTGTGTTGTTTTATTTCTGAAGAAATAGCTCATTTTACTCTCCATCCCCCAGCTGTTTGAATATGGTGAATGAACCTCTTTAATGCCAACAAGAGTCATTACTTGCTTAGGACATGGCATGTGGCGCGTTTTATTGAAACTTTTTGGGGCCACCTTCGAGGACTCGGTTCAGTACCCTCAATACGCATTTAGAGGGCGTATTCTGTAAGAGCCCACCTTGTGCACTGTCTATTTCGGCTGTCGCTGATTGGCTGCAGCTGTACAAGCGAGAAGGAGGGTGGCTGGAGGCAGGTGTCTCCTCCTCACTCGTGCAGCTGCAGTTAGCCAGCAGTGGCTCAAATGGACAGTCCACTACGTGGACTCTTCCAGAATACACCCCCAGTGCTCAGTACGCATGCATTGAGCACACCAATGACATCCTACTATCTCGACAATGATTTTATCTATTCTCGGCATTGAATAAGGAAGCATAGCAGTTTGTTTATTATGAGCCGTCAGCCTCTGCCGAGATGAAATGACCTGCCTTTTTCCGTACAGTTATAAATGATGAAATAAAAAATGAAAGTAGAATTCCTGATGATAGCCGTCTCCATCTTTCCTTGAAGCACTTGCGTAAGCACTTTCTTCTCATGATGGGGACTATATGGCGTTCTCTAGACGATAATGCTGTCTCGTTATATGAATTGTCCCTCGGTCGTTGCTGAACCTAGATGTGGCCCAAACCAGAAACCTTTTAAGAACATCAAATGTACGTCCTCTGCGCAAGACAGTCAGTTTACGGTCCGTCTTGAGGACGACGTAAAGCTGATCACACCTCCTTGTATGATGACCATGTTGTTCCAGAGGATTTTATTCTTGCGTGACATATCAGGCATTGATAAGAGAAAGCCATAACAGACTTAAGGCACCATAAATGCTTCAAACTTCAACGTTTTGCCTTCAAACTCAAGATATACTCGTGTGTTTATAAGATTCCACACGAGACCCCTCGTAGGTATAAACCCCGACAGATTTTGCATGCATGACATTGTCACCATTTACTAGGCTATTGTTGAATCAATTGAAAAAAGCTCTATTGTCAGTCAAAATGGAGAAAGGTGGGCTATTACTAGCCCATGTACCCACAGAATGCATGTGTGTCTTAATGAGAAATGTTCCCTCAACAGTGTAGCGTTCCTGGCTAAGGCCTTACAATGAATAGAGTCTCCTCATGAAATACTAGTTAAATTAGTGCTGGTCCCTGCTACCTCAAGCGATGTGGTTGTGCTTTTGTCACAGCGATCGCCTCTACAAATAATTTTTTTCTAATCAGGTTGGCTGTATTTAGAGGCTGTAGCATACTTATATTCAAAGAGCAATCTTTGCATACGGGATAGTGACCTACGTTCATTCTTTTTTGACAATATGTAGTCGTGCAGTGTATGACCAAGAGAATGACAAAAGAATAGGCCAGTGTTGGCCAGCACTACGAAACAACAGCTACTTTTTCAAAATAGATTAGTTGATATTGGTGCCTTTCTGCCTTTTCACAATAACACTGCTCCAGATCTTTACAGGATTCATTTGGAATGCACTTAAGAAGCTCTTCATCTATTAACTCTAAAAGTGTTTGGATACAATATTATCTACAAGTCAAATCTTTTTAGCACATCCCCAGAAAAATAAATACTCTTATTCTACAGGTGCACTTTATTTTTTGTCATTGATTTCATAGTGAGGGATATAGTAATAGTCTAAACAAGCATATACGCTGGAGGAGCTACATTCACACATGGTTTCACAAACAGCTCTTCGTCCTGAACGATCGCATCCATATTAGTCGCTGCTGAACCACCATGTGCCTCCTCGGCTCTCTGATGTGCTCGAATCGCCTGATCACTATAAAATACCGTTCACTGCCGAAACTTCTGTGTACTGAGTAAAAATTACGGCGCTTCCTGGACAGCAGCGGACCATCAATCAGAGACGACCTGCCCGCCATTCTTAGCGGTAAATGCGAAAGTGAGACCTTTTCAGTGGCTATGCAGGTGGAAGCTGCATCAGCACCTAAACATGTGGTCTACTTGTCTGATAGGGATTCTTCGGTCGCACAGGCATGTCTTCAATAAGGATGACCAAAGTCGTGTTGGTCGCCTTGACATCCTTTAGCGAGACGTCAAGGTGCGCGGTGTGAACGGTTGATCATCTAATCAATGACTGCTCTGAAAATCTGAGGGGCGGCTCGTATTTCGATTACCATATCCTGGGATACATCTGCCTATTGGAGTGGTAGCGCTCCATTATTAGACTTCTACCACACATAGCGTGCAGTTGAGCTGTTAACAGTTGAGGGCAGAATATAGGCGATAATTAGTCTGAAGCCACAACACCAGGAAAAGATTGAACGCCCACGATACGCAATGGGAAAGACGACCGGGGCTCGTGGATTTAAACTGCGCTTTCAGAGGTCATCATTCTAGATTGAGCGCAGCTTTAGGCACGAAAAATGTGCAAAGATTACGATACTCCCTAATGCGAAATTTGAGCGCAATTTTATACGTGCTTTCATTTGGCGACATATTGAGACAAATAATAGCAGACCGAAGTCACCGCACCGACTGGCAGTGGGCCAGTGCGATCAGCTCCTTCATATAGGGAGGCGAAGTATGGGAAAGCTGCCATATTGACCTACACTAGAGCCTGCTGTGTAAAAAACTCGGGCAAGTTTGCACTCGGTTGTGCAAAGCTTAGGCACAGCGATACTGTCGATCCTCAAGCCTTACAGGGTGCTGCTGCTAGGTATTACCTTGGTTGCTGCTAGGGCTTAACTTGGTTTATCTTCACTACGCATGTAGGGGAACGTATTCTCGAGCGATCATTTTTGAAACTATCTTCCCTTTCGTGATATTTCGCGCTACTAGCGCTGGACGCGTCGGTGCTGCGAGCGACAGCGTTCCTGCCATGTCACAAACGCAGACAGGCTAACCATGGTTGGCGCAGTGGCAACAACGCTGTTACTTGCCGACGCCGAACGCGTTGGAGGCTGGCCGCTCGATATGTAGCGAAAGTTGACACGACTATAGGCGCAGCCCCTTCTACGGCAAACTCCAACGCCAAGCGCATGCACACCTTGCGAAAGATATGCACATTATACGGGCGGCACGCAGCAGACGACACGCCGCAATGACGTCACGGAGGATGCGCAGTAGCGCATAGCTGGCGGGAGCTCCACAGAGCCGTGTCTGTGTCGGGAGATGCGAGCGCGCAACTGCGCCGGCGATTACTAGGCAACGCGAGGTGACGTCATCGCTACTTCTTCGGCGCATGCGTAGCTAGGCGAGGTGGGGCCAGGTGGTGCGCAGCTGTGGCTTGCTTGTGTTAGGCAACGGCGCGGAGTTTTCTGCGGACTTGAGACGTTTCTCCTCCAGCTTTAAATCTTCGTTGTTAAAAAAAAAACGTTTTTGTCGGCATACCTCCTAATTGCAAGTTGTTTGTTATGTGTAACGACGACGACGATAGAGTGAGCAGTGGGATGAGCATGTTCGTGCTGTTACGCTGATAGACGCCGACGCTCAAACTAGAAATCGACGCCGAAGAGCTGGGCTCTAATAAGTCTGGAGGCCTCCCGGCGGCACGAACAGCCATACTTCCGAACGCCTGGTTTACATGGCCCCACTTATTTCGCCTCGTTCTCTGCTCTCACTCCATATATATATATATATATATATATATATATATATATATATATATATCACCATAAATGCGCGCAAAGAACGAAGTATTTTTCTTTTCAAGCTTCTTCGAGGGGCAGGACAGCGCAGCGTGTCCGTGACACACCGCAGCCACTCACGTGTTGTGTTTTTTTGCATGTGTTATTCTTTGTCCTTTTTTCTTTGTCGCCAAAGACCAGTCAAAAACAGGTAAGCAGGGGTTCGCCTACCTCCCGGTCCAAAGCAAATGAGGATAGAATACAACACCTACAAAGACAAAAAATCCCGCGCCATTCCAATGCCTTCAAGGTTGATTACCAGCGAAGCAGTTTCAACTTAGATCGCAGGTATGAGCAAATTTTATTTCTCTTCAGCGGTGGTGACGGGGATCATCCCCGAGAGAGACAGACACAAACACTTTTATTTTTATCGGCAGTCTTGATCTTTGGAATAGATTCACGTGGAGGACTACTGCCAATTCGGGAAGCCGGAGAAAACTAGGCACGCGCAACGGGACCACCACGCCGGGAGAGTGGAAGGAAACTAGACATGCAAGCTCTTGGAACGACGACAAAAGGAAGGTGGTGCGAGCGTACACATGGCCGACGCGGGTCGCACAGCGGCAAGTCTTTGAGATTCCCTTATTATCTACCTTACAGTCGACTGATTTTGAAGCTTGCGCCTATTGATTACTAATCTGCTGAAAATACATATCCAAGTGATGAGATGTATAAGCTTTTGCATAGAATGAAGCAATTTTGCACCAAATCCGCGAGCCGCGTTTTGTTAACGGGCACGAAAAACGCATGAAGCACTAGCCATATAGAGTTGCGCTGTAAAATGCACAACAATCCTCTGTAGTATTCCAATAACAGGGGAAATTAACAAGCTGAGAGCAGAAAGAGAGAACAAACTACAAGTAACAGTTCTATATTTAAACACTCCCCCACGATATGTGTATATACATATACATACATATATATATATATATATATATTGAAATGTAAATTTTGCAAAGCATGATAAACGTAACTTATTTTCGCTAATACTCATTTCGTTGCTCCATCATCTTACCTTGTGTCCGCCACCAATGGCGCTACAATCTGTGTAGTCTGGTGCTGCATGCATGTTGTGTTGTTTTTCTCCATCCGCACCAATTGTTGTGCAAACCACAATACACTTTGCAATGTTGTGTTCCTCGCTGTAATACTGAAATGCGTAAAAAACCCTTAATAATCACATATGCAATTTTTCAAGATTAATTTAGCTCCTCTAAATGAATCTTCTCAAAGCAATAGCGCTGGTGTTCTTAGATTTAGGTGGGTATTACTGAAAGCCATGCTGTCAAAACTGCTCCCCATAATCTCCAGTGTGGCACATTCCGTACACATGTTTTTATTGTCTCCTGCAACTTCCCAGATTATACCTTTTTCTTACTTGTATTATTGTTGAACTGAACTGCCCAGGTACACTTAGGTACGTCCAGGTAGCACATAAATTGGAGATGGAAAGTGCGATAAGGAGCTGTGCAGGGACCATAAGCAGCAGCTACATAAATTTGGTTAGTTACAGGGCAATGTTTATAGTTTAATAATCAAAATCCCTTGTTCATGCATATTGTGTGCTGGATTATGTGCGTCAACTTCCGCATGACAGTTTCATTGTTAAGGTACTGTGTATACAATACCCGGAGCTGTGCAGCGTACGTCGAGTAAATCCTAAAGCGGTGGCTGTCAGCATGCCCACCGCTCTGCAGGCTCCAGCCGATATCAAGTTATCACACTCTTGAAAGCCAGATACGTTGAGTGCCACTGAAGACTTTAACTTGGAATTTGCCTGTACTAGCGTCAACAAGCACATCCAGTGCTACAAAATATCATGGTTAGCAAATGTAATTACTTTCGTGGCACAGCGCGAGTCTAGTACGAGATGCATGGACATACATACTTCTGTGGCGGTTGCCAATTTATATGTAATGATCATCAACAAAGATGATCAAGATGAATAAAAAAACCAACGGTTTACATTAAAAAATCACGACTTGGTTATAAGACACCCCGATTGGGGCACTCTATAATATTCTGAGTGCCTCAGATTGCTTGCCGTTCACCGTATGAAAGGTACATTAGTGTTCTTTGCTCTTTGACCCCATAGAAATATGGACGCCATGGCCGGTATTCAAACTTTTAACTCGGACTGAGCAGGAGAACGCGATAGCTACCGAGCCATTGCAGTGCGCCTGTCTTCATGCTATAGACAACCTACACCAATTTTGACTAAGGATCCTTGGCCTCTGCCATATCCCTGAGACATCCAAATGAACGCTCGACATTCATCTGCATGGTTCAAAACGATCAATATATCTTTGTTATCTGGATGAAATAATTGTTCTTGCCCCAATATTGAAAATCCACCTTCAGCATCAGACGCCCCTTGCTATTTTTTGCCCTGCCGGCCTTATGCTAGACTAATCACAATGCTGCTTACATACTTTCACATTCATACTACTGTTGCAGACCACCGCTACGATGAACCAACCTAAACAAGAAAAAGCACGTGCTTTGAAACGATTTCCGGTGACCTATATTCTAAGGAAGTTCGAAGCTTCTTTCGCATGCGCTCGTGCTGTCGTAGTTTCTTATAAAATGTTCCGAAAGAGATTCACATTTGCAGCGAAGCTGTTAAGGTGAACTTCGCAGTGGTTTTCATGCGGAGGTTGAAGTCGGCGTGTGGCGGCCTGCTGAGAATCAATCAGATGCCACCAGCATTAAAGTTCCACATTTACGCTTTGAACTTCCATAAGTAGTGATCAAAAGAAACTATATCAAAAGAAACCCCTCACACGAATCGACAACGCCTTGTCCACACGATGTCTCTCTTTTTTATTGCTTGCGGGGGGGGGGGGGGCTTTCACCCGTAATTATTGTTTCTCACATGGCGGTTTACCGATTTCGCGTTGAAGGTCAGTTAGACGTTCGTGGGGCTGTGATGGTGACAGCTGACGGCGTCGTCTACCAATGCAGTCAGCATGAGGGCCAAGCCTAAGCGGCCGTATTACAAGAGCGTAATTGACGAGTGATTGCGGAGAACCTCTAAAATTATACACACCAGTTACGTAAGAACGATGTGTGAAGTCGCTTTGCTGCTTTTATGGTTGGCATACATTTAAAACTATGTTTCACAGAGAAACAGCATAATGTTAACCACGCTCACCAAACTGCATTCGACTTCGACATTGTTTAGTCCTTTCGACCATCATCACTGGTTACTGCTAAAATTGAGCGTCGTCAAGTGTCCATGCTCGCTTTGGGTATCGGTCTTTTCTGAACACCCATATCGAACGGCAGCGTTTGTGATGGTTTGGGCAATCGGAAAATTTCGCTTGTGCCTGCTTGGCCGCTCTGTCCAAGCAAATTATGATCACCACGCACTTTTAGCTTTGGGAAATCTATAAAGATAGTTAAACGGCACGGAGATGGAAGCACTGCGCTACTCCTGCACTGTTCCTTGGTAATCCTCTAACGTGTGCGCGCCGCATAACGCGAACGTTTCTGGTCATATTCTTTCTCAAAAGCCTCAAGGTGATTTTCCATAAGTTATTCTGCCTGGAAGAGTGCATGCTCTCTATCCTGCACAAATATCTACATTTACAGCATGCCCCTGACCGCTTCCCTTGCCATATTGTCGCTAATCCAGAAGCCCCACCTGGCGATTCTGACTTCTGAGTTATGTCTATCTTTAATTTAGGCCAGATTGAGGATAGCCAGCCTCGCGATCTTGTGTTATATGGTATTCTAGTAAACGTGATTCAGAAGGTTGTGTCCCTGATTTTTCTGATACGAACGTGCCATGTTTATTACTGTTATCAATTTGCCACACCGCTGTTCTATTTGCAAAATGAAGCTCAGTAGCAAGGGACATTTCGTAGCGATAGCACTGAACAACTTTTGGCCGACCCACAGAATCTTGAACCAGCAATTCTTCAGTGCCTTCACCGGCTAAGCATCTCGCACTTACTGCATAAGATATGCCCAGTGGATAGTTCGTGGACAGCGGAAAGCGTAAGTTTAGGCTAGTTGATGCATCGTCCTAAAATATGCGCTTCCAGCGCAAGGCTACACATGGGCGGAGAGAAGGAAACATGGACAACGCTGTCAGCGTTTTCTTGCAGGGTCTGTTTTTTGGATACGCAATTGTATATGCGGGTGATTAGAGGAGGTGCGACAGTAATCACCAAAATTCAAACACGTGAGTCTTCGGCTTAATGATGGCAGCGAATATCAGAACGTAACGCTGAATGTGTGCAAGGATGCCTGGCTTACTTGATTCGAGTGGGGACATTATGTGAGAAAATGCAACCAGAAAGCAATGGAACGTTGTCAACAGAAAACTCATTGAGCATTGCCCAACGGAAGTATTATGAAAATCTCCTCATGCTGGCTCACTGGGTATTGGAGTTTCATTGAATTTCACTTGAATCAATGATGCTTCAACAAATCAACAAAGGAAATTTTCAATACTCATTTTTGTAAGGGGTACCACTGGGTATGTGGCCCTCTTCAATGAGAAAAAAACATTCCGCTAACACCCTCATGTCAAAAAGACAACGGCGATATTGTAGCACCATTTTCATCATTTATAAGCTTGGTTTCTCGCTTTTGTTTCATGCGTACAACACTTCAACCGATATTCAAAACAGCGGCAGTCAGTCTTTCATGACTTCCTCCAGGACCCGGGGGTTGTACTTTTCTGCTCTTTGCTGCGTATTTCACTATCTCTTGGCGTTTCAACATGTTCCCTAACGGCGTAATATTCCAAGAATTCCTTTAATAACTTGCCGAAGGCCGTGTCGGCCGGAGCGGAGCTCTCGACAGACACTGAGCCGAGCGTGTTGTCCTGCAGCAACGACCACGCGGCAAGTGCATGGAGTTTCCGCCGCTGATTTTTTGCACGTGCTAGCGTTTGACAACTCATTTAATATTGCGGGTTATTAGGTTATGTCAGTATCTACGACCACCGCACGTCGTTCGCTTCAAGTACATTGTACACCGCACACCACTGACATCATTCAGAAAGAGGCATTGTTTTTGGTTAGAAGGGATTCGAGCCACGCATGTTATCATATGTTAAGGCATCACACCTTTAGAAAAAGAATTGAATGAAATACATTTAAACTGCTTTCTAAAATGCACGTGTATAAACGCAGTTAAAAAGCCTGTCGTGTGGAAGTTCCATTAGGAGCCTTTCGCACAAGAATCTTTCAGTAAATCATGTTGCCTTTGCCAAAAGAAGTTAATATAGTGAAGGTGCATTGTTTTGTTCGCCGAAATAATGCGTTAAAATTTTTCAGAACATGCAGGTTGATGACAAACTTCCATAGGCTGAAGCTAGGCCAGAAAGCCAAAAAGATCAAATCAATAAAACGCTTTGTATTTCTTTTTAGAATTAGGCCGCTAAACCTCGTGCGCTAAATTAGAATTAGACCGCTAAACCTTATGGTTTAGCGGACCAAGCAATATTTGAGGGCTTCATAAGTATCATAAATGCACATTTCATTAGTTCCAGCTGTCGCAACTGCGACCTACGGGCAGTATTCTTGCTGTTTATTATTACGTTTTCGTATAAATATTCTTCAGAATTTTGCTGACAGTATAAGGAGTAATTTATTTTTGAGCTGTAAATTTTATTCGTATATTTGAGTGCCTAACACAAATGAACAACTTAGATTGCAGCAAGGTAAATATATGTGCAACTTACCGACAGGTGGTCCACACTAGAATTACGGTAGAGGTATTTGCAATACCTATCTGGGTCCACGATGGGCTTTCGCAGGATTGCTTCAGACAGCGGTGGCCACCATCGCGGCCGCTTATTTAAAAGACATTGACCCCGTGAGCTTCTGAAAGAAAACTGCTTTGTCAATAGTAAGACCGCTTTCAAGAAAAAAAACGATTATAAAATCCTAACCAAATTGATAATATTTTGAGGCAATCGTCACCTTAACAATCTTGTAGACGAAAGCAAAGTTATTAGTATTTATTGGAGTTTGTTTTATCTTATGGCATATGTACTAAGCCCTCTCTATAAGTTGCCATGGATATTAAAAAAATAAAACTGGATTTGCTAAAACCAACGAAGCATTATCATTGGGAACATTTTTTAAATTAACGTTCAAATTTCAGAGCTCTCAATCAAACTTCAATATTTTAATGAATCTATGCACATTGTAGTGACCTTGCTTATTACTGGGTTGCCGAGGTATTTTATGGCATATTCACAATTTCTAAAAGTGCAAAATTCTTTTAAACAATATTTTATGTATGAAGTTATGCTGATAAATATTGAGCCTTGGCCTGAGCGATGCTAGCCGACAACTTCCTATGCCAGAACAGCCAAATCTATGTGCGTGGAGCTTCTGTGTGGGTACTACGCCAAGTAGTCCCGAAGGTTTCACGGGGCCTTCAGTTTAGGTTTTACCAGATTGTTCAGCCCATGGTATCTTAACAGCGAAGCTGTTCTACGCACTCGCCTTAGACGGCTAAATAGACAGCTAAGCGGACGGCGGCCATCTTAAGCCTTGTTCCAATTCTCACGAAGATGTCAAAGAAGATATCGCGAAGACAGCATCTAAGTCAAGAACGATGCAGGCTACTTTGCTGTCTAAACAAGATGGCGACTGAGCAAGACGTAGAAACTCGACGGGAAGGCTGTCTGCGCACACAAAAACGTAGACACGCTTTTCTGTACCCTAAATGTAAGTCACATCATGTTTTTCATAGGTTCGCCGGCGAAAACAATTAAAATACAGAACTAATGAGTGCTTTTCTCAACTTTCTTTTTGTCGCCGTGAGGTGGCGTCACGTCGCAGAAGCGTCTTCCAGACGGCTCGAAACGCGTTCCATTATTTGGCCTCCAAGCTGTCTTGGCTGTTTTCGTCGACGTCAAAGTAGACTGTCTACGATGATGGAAAGAATTGAAACACAGCTTAAGTCGAGCATTCGCCGTCTATCCATCCGGCGGTGTCACACATGTCCTGCGACTAGGAGAGGATGAGAGCCGCGCCCGGGGAGTGCAGGTCACGTGGCCAGCAGAGGAGAGGCGCGCTGTTGGAGAAGGCGACCAATGAGAATGAACGCGCTGGGGGCAGGCGGCGCCCAATCAGCGGCCGCGCTGGGCGCGAGGAGGATAGGCGATGTGTATAAGAAAAGGTGTTTTTGTACGGCGCGCCCTTTCGGATAATGAATGCACATTGCAGCTGGGCTGCGATGCGACTATGGGAAGACCATGAGAAGTGCGTACTCCTAAGTAAAAGGCTGCCTACCACCAGCATGAGAGAGAGAGTTGGCCCATGAACGGGCTCGTCGCTTGCTCTCATTCATCATCATCAACATCATCAGCCTATATTTGTGTCCACTGCAGGACGAAGGTCACTCTCTGCGATCTCCAATTACCCCTCTCTTGCGCTAGCTGATTCCGACTTACGCCTGCAAATTTTCCAACTTCATCAGCCCACCTAGTTTTCTGCCATCCTCGACTGCGCTTCCCTTCTGTAGGTGTCCATTCTGTAAGTCTAATGATCCACCGCTTATCCATCCTACGCATTCTATGGTCTGCCCAGCTTCATTTTTTACTCTTAACGTCAGCTAGAATATCGGCTATTCCCGTTTGTTCTCTTATCCACACCGCTCTCTTCCTGTCTCTTAACATTAGGCCTAACATTTTTCGTTCTATTACTGGCGCCCAAAAAAGGGGCAGTGCAACTTACACGAGAACAAAAAGCACGCCAAAACACACAGAGATATGTCACGCAAAAAAAAGTATGCGTAGCTTGCACTAAAGTAACAGCGGAGTTGATCGGCACCTAGCTGGTCATGGCCTTACGGGCTATGCTTTTCCGAAATTTATTGATTATTGAGCGATTATCGATTACTTATTGATTGTCTGTCGATTGGCTGTCGCAAGGTATTTGGGCTAGGTTAAGCATTACCTAGTCATCCATAGCATTTTCCGGAATTTCTTCTTCTTTGTGAAGTTTTACGCGCCAAATCCAGTTCTGATTAAGAGGCACGCCGTAGTGGACGGCTCCGGATTAATTTTGACCAACTGGGGTTCTCCAAAGTGCACTCCAACGCAAGCACACCGGCGTTTCTGCATTTTGCCTCTATCAAAATTTCTTGATTATTGATCAATTATTGATTACCTATTGATTGGCTATCGATTGCCTATCCCAAGGTATTGGCCACGTATTTGAGCTATGGTAAGCACTACCAAGTCATCCCCAAAATTTTTTCGGAATTTATTAATTAATTATTGATTATCGATTCTCTATTGATTGTCTATCGATTAGCTATCGCAAGGTGAAGCGAGGCATAGCTCTGCGCAGGTACATCATCGCTAGGGGAGTTTTTTTCGCAAATATGTAGAAGCACCAACGAGGCACCGCGCAGAGCTGCTGCCGACGACGTCTGGGTTTCCCTGCGTTCGCGCCGAACGTGCGCGGTGTCCGTGATTGCAGCGGATGCCTCTGGCGGCGGCTAGGCAGGTTTGGAGCAGAGACCTCGACACTCGTCGAGTAGCGTCGGAAGTAGCTGCCTCTTCTCTCCACGCAACGTTTGAATGTAATGCAAGTTCGTGTTGTAGATCTGTGTTTACTTGTGTTTACACAGTTGCATCACGTGCAACACATGCACATGTAACACTCGGTGTAACTAACACAGCTTCGCTGTTCGACCATCTTCACCGAGGGGAAGGGCTCTGAATATTTGTGTATGTATTTTCAGATGAGCCTGCTCAGCGCATCCATACCATTTCTTTAAAATAGAAGAAATTCAAATAGAATGCCTTCAACCTTTATCAGGTGTGTATAGAGTATTTCTTGATTTGAAAACTCCCCTGATTGGAGCACACCATTGTCTTCATTTGCTCCTCATAACTCAATTCAAACCAGCTTACAAAAAGTCTCTCATATTTTCTGTACCCGAGTGACGCCATCTTTGTTTACAACAGTAGGAATACCAGACATGGACAGCGGTTAATTGGAATGGTAAATACATCAAGAAACGAAAATAATTCAGTTATCAAAGCTTTCACTTGTTATGAAAAAGAAAGCTTTAAGATAAAATCATGTAAAAACCATCGATGACGAATGTGAATGTAAGCGAATAGAATGAACGAACAATCACGTGAGCAACAGCACCCCCCCGCCCTGCTTTCTCCCCCCTTTTTCCCTAACTCGGTTGCCCCAGAGCACGCGCCTTTTCTCTCGCTATCCCACGACGAACGAAGCAGTAAGCTAACGAGCGGCAGTGCGCCTCTCGTTACCGCCACTCGCTTGCGCGAGAGGCTGCACATGCGCACCCACGCCCATACACACGCACATGCCCACAGACACTAACACAGGCATATGCACAACCACGCGCACACACAAATAGGCACGCACTCACGTACACAGAAAGCTAGTCAAAACACGTTGAAGAAGAGCGCCCTGGAAGCAGCAGCAGCATTTCTCGACCGCGCCAGAGAACCAATAAAAGGCGTCGGATATTTCGAAAGGCGTCACAGACTGTTTCAAAGGGTGTCTTCGCCCTGAACGACAGTGCTGCTATCGAGTCACCTTAATTTTGCTTACCTGTGGTTTTCAAATGTGCACCTAATGCTCAGACCATGGTTTTCGCACTCCCCACATGCTATCGGAATTCTGTGTCGTCATACAGTGGTTGGCAATATTTGGTTGTCGTGCCATCGTCGTGATGCCACCGTGGTAATTTCATCGTCGTAACTGCAATTTTCTTATCCGATTCTCCTCGTGCCGTCATGGTAGAGCCACCGTCATCATGCCATCGTTGCCATACACTCCTCGACAAGCAATTGTCCTTATGGTGTTTATGGTGTGTCCTCCCATTGGCGTCCTCCCGTCGTCGTCCAACTGCATTCGTGCTTCCGTCGATGTCACTCCTTCTTCTTTGTTCCACCGTCTTCATTGTGTTGCAGTACCCTCGTCTTCATGCCGTCATGGTTGTGGCCGACCCAGGCAAGCGAGTGTCAAAGCAAATTAGGCCAATCGCAGTGATAGTGTATGTCCCAGTAAGTTGCAAATTCTTCTTGTATCACTTCTCCACTTGGGCGTCCGAGACGCACAGCCAGAGACGTTCTTCACAACTGAGAAGTACTGCTGCTATGGATAGCAGCGACGGGTTCACTGGAGGCTGCCGATAGATTGAAGCAGACGCATATGAAGCTTGAAGGCACTACGTACTTACAAGAACTATTTAGAAGAAATTCACATTGTGATGCAAGGTGGAACTTGTACACATAAGGCACATAAGGTGACCCTATATCAGCAGAGCCGATGGCGCATAACACCACAAGTTGTGTGCAGCACGCTTGGTCGGGGCAGCGGGGCCAGGTTTTCTACCCTTCGGTGCTACACCGCGAACATTTACCGCCCAATCACCACCGAGTGGCTATGAGAGTGGTCCGCCCTCGCACCAATAACTAATCGTGTACTAGGATCGTCGTGTGTACACCCCGCCGGCTATTCCAGCACTGCGCTTGGTCCAAGTCCCCTATCCTTTACCACCTTTTACGGTGTAATCTCCTCTCCCTAAAAACAGCATAAAAAAGAACGCACCAAGGGGAGGATTACAAATGCATAGCAATCGTACTCCCGCGTAAAGCCCCAGAGTCCAACCCAATTGGCACAATAAAATGCTAATAAACAGCCAGCACCTGAAAGCTAAGGTGATTGACCTTTGCTATGACCCCTTCCCCGCTCGTATCTCTGCACACCTTTTGGAAAACCTCGATAGCGAAGTAGCTTAATAATTGCGGGCCATAAGTCAATGAAAGCTGTCAATGCGACACTTCATGCTCGCGTATACTTGTCAAGTAAACACTGGTTCTGAAAGCGGTTCCCAACAGTCAATGGGCTTTCCCCACAACGATTTTCCCACAACGGTCACACTGAGCACAATGCGAGCAGTGCATGATGAACACGGGTTTCGGCGTTCTGTACCGTCACCGCGATAGTCACCCGCCGCTGACCATCAATTATTATCCTATTGTGCTTCGCTCGTCAAGCAAGGGTCATCGGCTACATACCGCTAGCCGTTCCTTTACCCCCTCTTTGCAGCCGTTCCGTCGTTCGGTTCAGTGAGACCAGGATAAAGGAAAACGCCAATCCCAAGCTTTCCGAGCAACAATAAATAACTGCGCTTTTCCGCAGCAGGCTTCCAGAAGTCCCATAGAGCAGAAACAATGGAAATCACAAAAGAGCCTTTACTGGGTCTAAATAAAACTACGCGCAACAATGCAGTGCACGCTTCATTGTTTGAATGCTAATTGCAATAACGTTGGCAGTCATTGCAAGAAAGCTGCTGGCATATTTTAACACGAAAGTGTTTTATGCCGGGGTCCACCAAGACTTCACTGACGTATTTCCGTCACGGAAATACGTCATAGAACATAATACAAAGAAAGAAACCAGAAGAAAAAGTTCCACAAACATGCAAAATTTGGAAATCGAACCCACGACCTCTCGGTCCGCGACGATAGATCGCCGAGCGTTTAACCCATTGCGCCACAAACGCATTTGCAGAGAGCTACACAGACGCGCCTTATATATCTAACACTCCTCCGTGTACCCGCGCTCTTGCTCGGGGCGGTGCCGCCGCCTACGAGCAGAAAAGAGAAGTTCTGCAATATGACACTAACGCGCACCGACAGTGAACGCTTCGGTGGTCTCAGCACTACGACGCCTCGATGCCAGCATTCGAAGGGACGCTGGCATCAAGAAGCACTACCAACGCCACCTAGGTGCAGCGGAGCGTGGCCTCCGCAATTAGCTCTGAAAATGTTTCTGAAGTTGATCGCGGAGGCTGCAATTACGACGCGCTGTACGCGCTGATTTGACTCGGTGACGATTCAGTTACGTGCTTTGCAGCAGCAGCAGCAGCAGCTGCTGCTGCTGCTGCTGCTGCTGCTTTATTTATTAAAATTTATTTTAAATTTATTAAAAATTTAGCATTGTTACCACGCTACCACGGGGGGCTCTAAGGCAATCGCAGTATTATCCTTCTACAAGGGTGTAAAAATACCACACAACAACACCTCAAGAAGACACATTTGGCTGTGTGTTCTATGTACTGCGCTGACAAACACTACTGGTTCACGTAATGCAGCGTTTAGCATCAACTCACCACTCTCGTATTGAACTACGAGCTCAGGAACCGAAACATTCGCCGTCAACATCACTGCCAGTTATCGTCAACCAACGCAAACAGCACTAAAATCTTCACCTATAACAATCGCCGCAGTACGTGTAATCCGCAATTTTTTTTTTCATTTTCTCTTTTGTCACTTTAGGCAAATTGCTTAAATGAAGTTTGGGTTTGCGCCGAACGTTAATGCCTTGCCGTCATTCTGTTGACTTGAACAAGTGTGCCAGCCAAACCTCCAAGTTGCAGTGATATTTTTTTAAATTTTTTTTACGTAGAAAGAGATCAGGATTGTGCTGTGTGTTCGTTACTACACATGTAGGAGGGGTTGGCAAAGCTACCAATCACCACACTTACCTTGAGTTTGTTGACCTCGGTAACTTTGTCAACCGTAAACATAAAGTGGACATTGAAACGTCCATCAGGGTTTGGTATCTAGGCTTTTACACAATAGTTTACATTTACTGCCTCGATGGTGTTGCGCAGTACACTTGAGCAAAATATAAGTGCAAAGGTGTAAGCAGACTTGCAAAATCAAAACTGATATATCCTTCGTTTCTTAACGATAGGTTATTAAATTTGTAAGTTGTAGTAACACGCACTGGTCGCAATATGAGATCCAAGCAAGATATTTTCTTGTTTTCACAGAGCCTCGAATTTGTGTTCACTTGCATTGTGTCTATTTCAGTGCATGTGTAGCATACGGACAAAACTAAAGCAACTTACCTTATAAAAGCCTTAACTTGATCGCGGGTGCAAGTAGACAATCGGAGGAAGGATTCTTGCTCTGGCTTAAAGTATTCTGCCATAATAAATGTTCGATCATTCGGACAACTTTGTGCCCCAGGGCTATCTTTAAGGTAAGCGGGTGCGGCTTTTGTATCATGTACTGAGCCTACGCTGAAAAATGTGAAAGTGAGGCTGTCAAAATTAATACTCAACCAGGTTGTGTGATTTTCAAAAACTTTGAAAACAATTTCACAGCCCCTGTCATTTCTCTAATGTTCTCAATTCGCAATACAAAAGTACAGAATATTTGTGGCTTTTTGCGAAAATTCACCGGCGATTAAAATATTCCCTAATGCAAAATTTGAGCGTAGCTCAATACGTGTATTCATTGCGCGATATATTGGCTGGCGTGCACAATCTGTCTCATGCGGCGCGTTGCAAACGGAGCGAAGTGTGGCGCGACTGCCTGCCAATCGGGAAATCGCGAGAGCCAGCGCGTAGGTGACGCGTGGGCGCGATTCCCAGCCGCCACCACCGACAGACCTCCCATACGACGCGCGCTACTGTGGCGCCATCTCAGAGCCATCGTCGCCGCACTATGCTTTTCTTCTCACTCTTTCGCCATACTCTCCACCGCTTTCCTCCTCATGGTTCCGCTGCGCCCTCCTCTTCGCTTTTCTTCTCGCGTCTCTCAACACCCGCTGCGTTCCACGTTCGCTTTCATCCTCCGCTGTGTTAGTCCGCTCGGTTACGCCGAGGCAGAGCGCCAACGCTCTCCGCGGAAAAGGGCGCATAAGAACTGCGCTCTAATATAGGGAACAT
The DNA here is from genome assembly GCF_013339745.2 of Dermacentor silvarum. NCBI lineage: Eukaryota > Metazoa > Arthropoda > Arachnida > Ixodida > Ixodidae > Dermacentor > Dermacentor silvarum. Next base: position 75,118,835 of record NC_051162.1, on the reverse strand, counting down.
CGAAATTTATTGGAGTCTTTGAGGAAAAGAGCGCGTGCAACTAATTGCTCACAATTACTAAGCAGTACTCGTGCGGCTCATCCTTGAAAATACTATTCTTTGAGAAAACGCATGGAGCTGATAACTTCTGCTTAGTAATTTACAGTAATTTATGAAGGGTGTGTCATGTTTTGGTAGCCAACGAATGCGTTGTCTCAATTTAAGCACAGCAAACAACTATTTGGGAACTCACCATGTTTACATGTCATAAAATTGATAAGACAGGCTGCTTAATTTCTATAAAGTCGATAATAGCTCAGCAGTCTACGGTTCTCCGTAGACAAACAGTATTTTGTTGCGTAATGATCAATATTAATATCACAATGCACCACATCCAATCTACTTTCACTTGTTTTGCTTTGCTACCAAATTCTTTTATAGGACGTTCAGTCCTCAAGAGCTTTATATCTCTGAAATAAATCAGAGTTTTTCCTTAGTGGTCTCTCTCCAGGCCGCATTGAAACTTTGGTTATACACTGTGAGTTGTTAAATGGCGTTTAGAGAGCTTCTTTTCCGAAGTACATAATTGCAAATTGGTGCTTCATAGGAATACGTAGAAGAAAAATTTAATTCCCTGGTTTCTATGCCGCCACGCGGTCACTGTCACTGGCAATAGAGATATCGCTTATCCTCTCATCTAGCGTCCACACGCGACGTCTCTTCTGTCTCTTCGTATTATAGAGAAAACATTATATGCCTCATTAGGCGAAAATCAGTTGGCGTGACCGAAAGATAGTACCAAAAATGACCGACGCCGCAAATAGTAAAAATACATCAAATATTGTTATAATTGACGTCACATTGCTCAGGGAGGTTCCAGTAAACAAAGTAAATTATTGGTCCTGAAAATATAGTACATGTAGGTCAGGTAGGCATTCGAATCTGGGCCTCCGGGGTGTGAGACGAGCACGGCGACTCCACGGTTCTGGCTTCTCAAGGTGTGCCTAGTGCCTGCGTTCATGACTACGTCATGAGCGCGGTCATGACGTTTCGAGGTCTACAAACGGTAAAATGTTTTCGCATGCCCGCACGTAACCAGTCTTAATTGTCCCTGCCTAATTTTTTTCCTTGACTTTCTTGTTTGCTGCCCAATGCACTTGAACAGGTGGCTTTGCGAGTTTCGCATCAGAGCGTTATAGAAGTCACGTGCCATACTCGATGAAGTTGCAGAAGTTGCAGGAAGTGCGTGTTGCATAGAGGCATTTGTGCAGGGAGGAAGAAAAAAAAAATAGGAGTGAGCATCGCTTAACGCGATTGAAGCCAAGCGTATCGACCCAACATGAGATAGTCACGTGAGAATCCGCGCTAAATTTTAGGGCTCTCGCTCTTCGTGCAGCGCTGCGGCAGGGCCAAGCAGAACGTTTACGTCTGCATTCTTGTCGCTTGGAAGGGGCGTATTCATAAAGAGTTCAGTGCTGAAACATTTGATGGAACACGAAGCCCTTCGTCATACTCAGGTAGAGGCTGAGACAAACGGGCGTCAAGGTGAGCCCGTGGAGCAGCGCGGGCCTCTACTTTGCACAATAATGACCGTGAAAAGCCAGCGAGAAGGGCACACTTCCAGTTCGCGGAAACCGCCTCGGACACACATGCAGCATTGCATCATAACCTACGCGTCAGGTAAGCGCAACAATTCCCGATAAATGCCCTGAAATATTACCTACGGGTTGATAGTCTGGTTGAAATTCCTTGGGATACTCAAGTTATCTGTCACTGTGTCGCAATAAAAAATCAGGTGTTCCTTTCAAAGTAATATCTGGAGTGATACCATGTGCTTATAAAATCATCTATATAGGATTATATCTGTTTACAAGAAAACTTGAGCAATGCTTTAAATTTTGCGTAATAATATGGAGGCCTACGGTGTAAACGTTCGTTGCGATATATTCAAATAACGCTATAACTTGTTTTTTGCTGTTTGTTTTAACCGCATTCTATTTTTATCGGAATCACTACATATTTATCAATGTGCGGAAAAAAAAACACTGCGGAACAACTGCATGTGGAACTTACGGCGCCTTACTCTGATGGAGAGTGCACCTTATTTAAAATAGAAAGTGGCAGCATAGCTGTAGCGTTTACCTAGCGGCTGGCCATCACGACCCTAGACATCAAGAAGCACAGCTCGCGAATGTGGCCACACAGGACACAAGGAAACCTTCCTGCGCCTGCAAAGTAATGCGGTGCGGATTGTGCATCATGATCCGAACATGTGAGGTAAGCCGCATGTAGCGGCGTGGCCATGCGAACCTATGATTACAGAGATCTTCCCGTTGTTAGTCAGTTCATATCTCAGTGCTGAAAAGTCTTTTCCAGTGCCATAAAAACCCTGTATTTTGATGAAACCCCCAAAAGACTTATGAATACCAATACCAACAAAGCTTTGCACTATATCGCACGATTAAGGTAATATCTGCTTATATAGGTACGCGCTGCTAGACAAATAATTCCTTCACTGCCTGTTGCAGCTCTCACAGCCGTATAATGGAACATTAATTTGTTACATCTGCTCAAAACTGAATTTCGCTGTGTAACATTCAGCTTTCTGACCAAAGAACCTTTGAATATGTCACGAGCACGTCACTTTCCTACCTAGCAGAGAAGACATAAATAAACAAGTACTAATTTTGCCATCGTAATACGACTTTCCCGAAAACGTTGTCTTAGCGACAGTGGCTACTTTTTATTGCGGGAGCAATTATATGGACACTTCAACCGGATTTCTGCCGTCGGCGTCGCCGTCGTCGTCGCCGTCGCCGTGAGGTTCCGTATAGATTCCAAGGCAATAAAATCGTCGCCGCGCGCCGATCTTTAGCGCGCTGGGGACGCACGCTATCACGCAGGGCGAACTCCCCCGCGCGCTATCACGGAGAGCGAACACACGGTGGAAAGCAAACGCGACCGTCGCGCGAAAAGCCGAGGGGGTATGGCAGGGAGCGAGGCGGGGCGGCGCTGTGCTCCGTCACCAAAGGCGTTACTTGCCACTCAATCTCCCACGCGAAAACTAGAAATGGGAAGAGGGGGGATAGGGGGGGGGGGGGGGGGGCTAGCTTCTCCTCTGCCAACAACTTCTTCTCTGCAGTTTGCCCGGCGGTCGCCCGGACCGTCTCTTATCTCCACATGGCTCTGCCCTTTGTATGCGCTGTGCATTCGCCGCTCAGTTTCCGTTGAAGCGACAGACCGCGCGAACCTGCGCTTGCTGCCAGCGTTTTGACAGTCGTTGGCTGCGGTCATTCAGTGTGATCTATTCATGTTTGCTTGTGCGTGCTGACACCACGATTGTTATTTAAGTTAGTAAGCCAATGTGTCCAAGTTTATGCAGCCGATAAAACTACTATCCCTACTCCGAATAGCTCTCTACTAATTTGCTATCGCAATCGACGCTTCGCCTTTCGAGCGAAACTGCGACAATTTTTATTGATATTACTGCACTCAACAAGAAGTTTTCTTTTCCTACAGGCGACTTCGTGGCGTGCCCTCAATTCTCCGCAGTTCCTACACAATTTTGCAAACAGTTTTGTACGCAAATGTTGTTCTTTTTTAATAAGACAGTCTATGTGGCATGCAATGAACGAATTAGTACTTATAGTTGTAGAGATACATTGGCATTTTTCTGATCTACGTTCATTCAAGGTGGTCATAATGTATCACATGAGACTGAATTTAGGCGTGAATAGGAGTAGAAAAGTAATTGTTAATAGGTAGGAGTGTAGCCGGAAGTAAGGAACGTAGACAGGGCCGACGCGGGTCAAAGTGTTGTATCTGTTGTTATCAGTTTAATATCTGATACGGCTCGCATTTAGAGTTTGGACCCAAGATATGAAACTTATTTTTACAAGTTGGCGGAGTGGTTGAAGCCTGCTTCACCTCCGCCGCGGGTCGGCCCGTTATTGCACTGTCTTCGGGAATTTTGGCCTACGGACATCGACCCGCTGGAAACTAGCCATATACAGCTTCTGCGGTAAAAATGTTTGTAAATATGTGAATACTGTGCTAGAGAAAAAAAACTGGAAAAAACTCCAAAAACTGCAAACATTTGCGGCATGTTGGACATAGTCAAAAAAGGAGGGTAGCTTGTACTAGTGGTGCTAGGCTAAAGAAACAGTGGAGCTGATCGGCCCCTAGCACTACCAAGTCATCCTCAGCATTTTCAGAAATTTATTGATTATTATTCATTTGTCGCTTACCTATTTATTGGCTATGGATTGGCTATCGCATGGTATTGGCCACGTATTTGGGGTTGGCTAAGTAGTACCAGTCATAGGCAAAGCAGTTATAGAGGCATTACGTAATCACGGAGTACAAGAGGCATACGTGAATATCTTAGCAAACATCTACAAGGATTCCACAGCTACCTTAGTTCTCCACATGAAAAGTAGAAAGTTACCTATCAAGAAAGGGGTCAGGCAAGGAGACACAATCTCTCCAATTCTATTCACTGCATGTCTAGAAGAAGTATTCAAGCTCTTAGACTGGGAAAGCTTAGGAGAGAGGATCAACGGTGAATATCTCAGCAACCTCCGATTTACTGATGACATTGTCCTGTTCAGCAACAATGAAGACGAATTACAGCAAATGATTGAGGACCTAAACCGAGAAAGTGTAAGAGTGGGGTTGAAGATTAATATGCAGAAGACAAAGATAATGTTCAATAGCCTGGCAAGGGAACAAGAATTCAGGATCGCCAGTCAGCCTCTAGAGTCTGTAAAGGAGTACGTTTATCTAGGTCAATTACTCACAGGGGACCCTGATCACGAGAAAGAAATTTACGGAAGAATAAAATTGGGTTGGAGTGCATACGGCAGGCATTGCCAAATCCTATCTGGGAGCTTACGACTGTCATTGAAAAGAAAAGTGTACAATCATTGCATTCTACCGGTGCTAACATATGAGGCTGAAACTTGGAGGTTAACAAAGAAGCTCGCGAACAAGTTAAGGACCGCACAAAGAGCGATGGAACGAAAAATCTTAGGACTAACCTTAAGAGACAGGAAGAGAGCGGTGTGGATCAGAGAACAAACGGGGATAGCCGATATTCTAGTTGACATTAAGCGGAAGAAATCGAGCTGGGCAGGCCATGTATTGCGTAGGATAGATAACTGGTGGACCATTCGGGTTACAGGATGGATACCAAGAGAAGGGAAGCGCAGTCGAGGTCGGCAGAAAACCAGATGGGATGATGAAGTGAGGAAATTTGCAGGCGCAAGTTGGAATACGCTAGCGCAAGACAGGGGTAATTGGAGATCGCAGGGAGAGGCCTTCGTCCTGCAGTGGACATAAAATAAGCTGATGATGATGATGATGAAGTAGTACCAAGTAATCCCCAGCATTTTCCGGAATTTATTGATAATTTGTCGATTATCGATTAGCTATTTATTGGCTATCGATTGGCTATCGCAATGTATTGACAAGGTATTTAGGCTAGGGTAAGCCCTACCAAGTCATACATCCACAGAATTTTCCGTAATTTATTGATTATTGATCGATTATTTATTAGCTGTTGATTGACTATCAATTGGCTATCGCAAGGTATTGATCCCGTATTTAGGCTAGGCTAAGCACTACCAAGTCATACCATCCTCGATACCTTCACCACCATGCATTCGCTAGTTCACAGGGGTACGTGCTAGAGCACTGCACAGGCTCGGGCTCACCCGAAAGCCCGGGCCTGGCTATCAATTGGCTATCGCCAGGTATTGATCCCGTATTTGGGCTAGGCTAAGCACTACCAAGTCATACCATCCTCGATACCTTCACCACCATACATTCGCTAGTTCACAGGGGCATGTGCTAGATCACTGCACAGGCTCGGGCTCACCCGAAAGCCCGGCCCACGGGCCTGGCCCGGCCAGGTAGGGTAGTTTTATTACGGGCTCGGGCTGGGCTCGGGCACGGCATGTGCTTTTTTGACCCGCGCCTGGGCCGGGCTCGGGTATTTTGATGGGGGCCCGGGCCGGGACTCGGACTTTCTGGCGGTGTGCATGTAACATGCAGCGAGTTATCGTCACGTGTCTCGGACTCTGAAAAACCTGTTACCCCGGCGCAGCTGGAAGCTAGCTGTGCTACTCATGTGTAATTCCATTTTCTTCCGTCGTATTTTGCGCTGTTTGAACAGAATGTAAAAGTCCAGAAAGACCGAAGTCGCCTCAAACCAAAGGATACCATTGTATTCCTTACCTAAATCAATGTAAATAGTGCTTTCAGCGCGGTGCAAGCGTATTCGCGACTTGCTGATTCTTCAAAGGCGAATTGGTAAAAGGATGACTGGTAAGATAAGATAATTCATCACGCGGCTGAAATATGGCACTGCGTCCATCCATGATTGCACGCATGTTCTCAACCGGCCGCCCAGCAGCAGCGCATTACGCTGGACCATGGCGGAACGAGAAGCTTTCTCCATTTACTCCATCCATGCGCTGCACTTACGACCGGTCGTGGCTGCGCTTCGGTGATAGTGTACTAGAATACGTTTGAGTGGGACGAACGGTTGAGGCAACGCATGCTTTGCAGTGAAGCGCCCGACGTGGAAAAATACTGTGGCGGCGTTGCGATATAAGTGGATTGGGCCGCATCAAGGTCGCGCCGTTGGAAACTGCTGGTGATATTGCTCGCCAGGGTCATTCTTACTACTTCGCACGCTGGTATTGGCATTGAGACCGCTCAAATGGTGTTCATAATTGTATATGACATGTATTTGTGCCTAAGAATTAATTCTTTTCAATCAATTTTTTTTTCATTCTCTTCCTGAGCGGCGCCTGCTGTTGCGAGCACCAGCAGGGGCTGGAGCAGTGAGGCAGCCTTGACTGCACCCACCGTGGGAGCTGATGGCAGGTCCTATGGGTTCGCTACGCGTAGCGTAGGCTGCCATCGAGGGCTGTTGTGGTGCCGGCAACCCTAGGGTAACTGGGCCTGTTTGCTGGTTGGGTGGAGTAGACTTCGCTTCTTCCACCCCGGTGGCAGGAGCCACAAGCGACAGCTCACTGCGCGCGGGCTGGGCAGGTGGCAGTAGCCGATTCGACGCTGCCCCTTGACGCGCAGCATCAGCGTAACTGGTCGTGTGGAATGGTGCGCACATTTTGCGTTCTTCCCTGAACGGTATGTTTTCACGGACTTTCAGTGTTATAATTTCCTTTTCTTTTTTCCAGCTTGGACAAGACCGGGATTACGCTGGATGCTCACCATCGTAACGCAGTGAGGTGCGGCTTCGCAATTGTCTGAGGCATGACCTTGTATTCCACAGTTAGCACAGGTGAGTCGACCACGGCAGCTCTGCGAGCCATCGCCGAATCTTTGGCATTGGTAGCATCGCCTAGGATTTGTGATGTAAGGTGTTACGGCTATCTTTGTGTAGCCTGTTTCAGTGCTTTGTGGCAGAATGCTTAATTCGAAGGTATCAGGTGTTTCGTGGGAATTTCTTTGTTGTCCGGGCTCATAACAATGCGCTGCACATTCGTGACATTTGGCTCCTTCCATCCTTCCAACAATTCGGTTTCAAATAGGTCGATGAGGACTGCTTCAGGTACTACCCCCCGTAGTGTTCATGGACCGATACGGTGAAATGGTAACTGGGACATCACCAAAAGTAACAAGTTTACTGAGTGTATTGTATTGGTCTTTATCACGTAGCTCAAGCACAAGGTCCCCGCCTGGCATTTTGGTGATCTTGTAGCCTGGGCCTAGCGTGTTGGTCAAGCTTTTCGCAACTACAAATGGGTATATGGTTCTTGCTAGTTTTTCTGTTCTTCCGCTATGCACTACTTGAAATCGTGAAAAAAATGACTTTAAGTCGGGTGAACAAGTTCAAAGTCTCATCGGTGCGTCCCCTCATCTGAGAGAGACGATCAAGAAGCCTAGGAAAAGTGGGCGTTCCCATGACAGTTTGGTGTACTTCGGCAGCCATGACAGCCACCCACCACGGAGTCCAACAAGTGGACGCTGCAGCAATTAACGTGTTAGGCTACACGCGCCAGCCGTACATTGCCGTTATAGCGATATATATAAACCCAAGAGATGGCATCTAAACAAGGTTAACCCAAGCCGCCTATGAAAAGTGAGGAAGTAACAGAAGAGAAGAGGTGACAGGACAGTGAACACAGAAAAAAATGAGAAGAGAAGATCGCAGAGGGGGACAGGAAAAGGCGACCAACGATTTCCCCCGGGTGGGTCAGTCCGGGAGTGCCGTCTATGTGAAGCAGAGGCCAAAGAGGTGTGTTGCCTCCACCGGGGGGCCTTAAAGGTATAAACACCCGGCATTACCTCAACTTCCAAGATCCCCCTTTCCCCAGACACGGCTAAGCCACGCAATGATACGCGTGGAGGGTCCAACCCCGGTGTGCTCAGGTACGTGGTGGCGCAACTCACCAAACGCCTGCTTGCGCGGACGCCCCTAAGGGGAAAGGACCCGGTGTTATACTGTTAGTAAAGCAAATTTATATTTCAATGAGCGTAGTAGGGGGATAAGATTTGAATGCCGTTGCTTAGCTGATGCTGTAGTGACTTGCATATACGCCACAGCACCACCTGCATCTGTGTCCTCTCAGCCACACATTCTCGGGCCAGCAGTGAATCAGTACAAAGAGAGTTTGAGGTTTAGTTTTTACTTTTGTGTTGTCAACTTTTAATGTTCAACAAAAAATGATTTTATATTTATTCGTATATTCCAATGCCACTGTTTAGAAATGTAATCTCATAAAACGGTTGTCTGAAAAATGGTGCATGGTGAAAAATTGACTCTTTCACGAAGGCTACACGAGGTTGTTTTCAAATTTTAGTAGACAATTCACAAATAATTTTGGGGTTCTTCTTCGACTTCAAACAAGAGCGGGAGCTTTTTGCCTATATGATTGGCGCTGCTAGTGTGTTCGTGCGTGATATAGCAGACATCGTCCGCATTCGGCCTTATAAGAAAGCGCAGTAAAATATTAAATCTACTTGCACAGTGGAAGCACCAAAAAGCGAGCGCGAGCAAAGTTATTTGACAGCAAAGCGGTTGGCCATGAAGCTCACCATTGCATGCTTGCAGTCACATGGTATGTTTTGTGACGCCATACATTTTGTGATCGAATTCAGGTATCTTTTCTTATGTGCTATGCTTTGGCGGTACTGGGCCGCGCTGTTTACTAGGTTTTCAATAAGTCAACCTCCCTGCTTTTCCCGTATGACCTCTCCCTTTCATTCAAGAAGTATGCGCCTATTGCATAAACGTTAGAATAGGCATGTACAAAGCACTTCAAAAGGCAATAATGTTGGAAATAGCCTGCAGCAATTTCCTTTCAGCGTAACTTCTTTAGTCGTGACACTTTATTAGATTGGTATAACTACTGTAAATAATGCACATATAGACAAAAGAGAGAGCGTACAAGTTCTCACGGAGCATAATTTACCCATTATGCTTTTGGGAAATATTGGGCACTTGTTACTTACTTTATCGTAAAACCAATAAAAATTCTGTTATGAGTTCTTGCATATACATAGAAAAGGTAAAGGGGTGGGGAAAATATTGAATGAACAATATACCAACCGAACACATGCGACGTGGAGGTACGTCAACTTTTCAACTATAAACTATGCTCCAGCTGCATTTAAGATCAGAGAAATATCGCGTTAAAACTGAAATAGAAATTACGAAAGAAAAGTGCATGCATTTCAGGAGGGTAAGGTAAGTGTACTTGCAATTCTAACTAATACACTGATATTAAAACGTCTATGCAATATGTCTGCCGAGAAAATGCAGCGATTTTTTCACGTTAGCACACAAAAAATTGCAATTCTTCATGCTGAAACTGCCCCACTCTATATTGTTTCCTAATAAATGATAAAAGACGGAAAGAATACCATTTTGAATGTGCAGTACAGGTATTCCTGAGGATGCGGCATACTTACAGATGAAGTATTTCGTGGGTAAGAGTCGCTGCGCTGCTCATTGTGTTTGAATCGACATATATTAAGGCACCACCAAGGTCGCTGCAGGCGCAACCAGTATATGCCATACCTGCAAGGAGAAATTTTGATGGAACAACAATTCACAAGATTAGTATCTCTGTTTGGGCAAAGAAGGAACACGCAAACAGAACAAGAGAAAGAAATCACTCTTTTCTAAGAACTCCAACTACAAAAGACCTATATTGAATGTAGTGACTGTGTTGCTCTTTTACCAGATAAAAAAAGACATTGCTGATCTTTGCGTGGCAACGTTTTTTAGCATAGGCACGCGAGCCACGTTCGAATACCGTCGATGCAGTGACATCGAGAGCATATTTGATCTGCGTATTGTCTAAATGCACGACGACATATAACCTGCACCTATTTGCGAGCACTTGAGCGCCTTATACCCGGGTCACGCGGGCGTTTGGAAGGCCTTCGAACTGAGAGTCTGTTGACTCAGAGGTCATGTTCAAGCTGATACAAGGGCAGTTTTGAAGGCCGCCGAGTCAATAGTCTATCGAGTGAACGGAGCACCCTACATTCTGTCAAAACCCCGATGGCCTTTGAGCAATAGAAGCGGAAACAGGGGGAGCGTGCCCTCCCTTTCACAGTGTGCTCGTACTCACGATTGCAAGGACAAAATCAAACCAAATGCTCTAAAAGTAGTATATATGAGTGTTATTATTTATGAAAGTATTTTTGCCACTTGAAACGTGCGAACTGGACATACTCTCGTCAACATCGACGTGCTTGTGTTTATCGTGCAGTCGCAGTACTGCCGTAATATCGCCGCCATATTTCTCGCCCGGATTTTAACAGCGAAGCTGTTTAAGCCAGCCGTAATTTGTGGTTCGTACCAAGAAACTATTAAGAAACTAAACAAAGATAACTTTCTTTTCGAGGCGGGATTCAAACCCGTGTAATCACGTTTCCAAGGCGGGCGTCGTAACCACTAGGCTATACGCCACGCTTGCAGAACATGCATTTATACGAACATGCACTTATGCGTCGTCTTCGTCCACAGCTGTAGCCGTGCTACAGTTGGCTACAGCTGTAGCAGTAAGTGGCTACACCTGTACCCGTCCACAGCTGTAGCCAATTGTAGCCAATGAGTTTGCAAGAAGCATTCACTTGAAATGAATTTCCAGGATGACACAAGTTTCGAGATATTATTTCCGAAAATGCGGGATGAAATACATGGGCGTTCCAGTTACTTTTGTGCTTCAATGTATAAAACAGCATTTTCGTAAAAAAGTAAGTGGAACAACAGTGCATTTTTACGGCAAGTTTGATGGCGCATATCTCCGAACTGGTGTCATTCTGGAAATTCATTGCAAGTGGATTCGCCGGACAAGCTAACCGGCTACAATTCGTAAATTCTAATATGCGTTCTAAAGTAAGTAACTAAGAAGTCAATTAGTGACTTTTTGTTGTTTACTTGAACATGCGTTTCTATTTTGCGTGCTACTAATGTCCGCCTCATAGAATAACCCAAATCAATGATAAGAAATATGCTACCTGTCACAGGGAATTTCTAAAAATTCCATAAAACTTAACTTTGAACACCTGGTATATGGTTAACAATGTATAAAATATTCATTAAATGTTTCAACAAATATGAAGCAAATATTTGTGCTTTTGACATGATTTATTACTCTTTAAGTTTGGTGACATAAAAACGTAAATAAAGATCCGCAGCCCCACACAATTTTTGCGAGAAACACCTCAATTAATCAACGGCCCTTCAACGGTGCCGTGTAGCAGCGCCAAAAGTCCTTTGAGTCGACGGAGTTGTGAGGCTTTCCAACTGTACCCGTGTGACACGGGTATTAAAGATCACAGGCATCTTAGTAAAAGTAGGTAGATACTCTATGGGTTCTTTGATATTTAAAATTACCCGCCGGGGTGGCTCAGTCAGCTAAGGCGTTGCGCTGCTGAGCACGAGGTAGCGGGATCGAATCCCGGCCGCGGCGGCCGCATTTTGATGGAGGCGAAATGCAAAAACGCCCGTGTGCTTGCGTTGTAGTGCACGTTAAAGAACCCCAGGTGGTCAAAATTAATCCGGAGCCCTCCACTACGGCGTGCCTCATAATCAGAACTGGTTTTGGCACGTAAAACCATAGAAAGAAGAAGAAGATATTTAAAATTAGTTGGGCTCGTCCATTTTGGGCAAATTAGTTTGTCATATGCACCCGTACGCATTTGCCGGGTACTAGTGCCAGTGAGTGTTCAGGGTGTTCGGCGTACTAAACCAATTATTATCAACATAAAATCGGCACATATACTATAAGCTCTACATGATGCATAAGCATACATACCTTTCCATAGAACCGCGCACGATATTCAACGACTCCTTTGATTTGCATAATTTGGCCATAATTGAGATATCCGTTGTTGAGAAATTGTATATGCTTCACTAGATTTCTGCAAGTGATTATGTGCCCATTCTGGGCTACGCCCCAAAAATGGGTGTGTCGAAATGAGGAAGAAGGGGCAAACATGCCTAAATATGGGCCCGTCCTTTGACCACTCCTCAACAATGGGTGTGTCCCAACGAGAAATCAGGGAAATCAGAGAAATATTTAAGTACATGTCGAACTTCTTTACGCGTATACTTGTCAGTAACACTCTTGCCATGAGAGTCGGAGTTTGACCTGGTCCCCGCTGCATCACTGCGTTGACATTCCCGCTACGCATTTGCCTCAATTGTCATCTGTATTTTTGCATAACTTACAAAAAGTGCAGGAGGGAAATATAAACATTGCATGATATAAAATATGTCACCTAGGCGCTTCATAAGCGAAAACGTTGCACGACATTACACATCGCACAGATTGTAAAGAAACACTATTTCAGTGTATAACGTTTGTTTTAGAGCATTTATTACCCGCTTAAGAACAGCTTCGCCTTATAGGTACATCAGGCACTAGCAAAATCTTATTTATAAGGCACTGTGGAAGTAACCATTCATGACTTCACGCACGGCCTAAAACTAATGTAATAGAGCATCTTGGCTCACTTATTCCCACGCTGCTTTATCAAAAGCGACAATGAAGTGTGATTATATTTTATTCAAATGACCAAATTTCGGCTCTTACGCTGCATATCAGACAAGATTTTCGGCCTCCTCTGGCTCCATATGTTTATTATTAGTTTTTCAAGTTTATATAATTATATTTCGCGACAGCCTCCTCAAGTATGGACAATCTTCAATAATGAAAAATTGGCTCTACAACTACTTAGAGTGGTGTTGAAAGAAAGCGCTTACAGAGTGTTGGCTCTTCAAACTGCCGGGCTCTACACTTTAGCGCAAGAAAACGGTCCCCACATCACATTTCAGTGGATCAGTGGATCATTTCAGAGTCACTCTGGTATACTCGGCAACGATCTGGCCAATGCCGAAGCGAAGAAAGCACTCGAATAACCAGAGTCACTGCTTGCAATTACTTTTTCAAGAGCGGACGCCAACTGCCTCCTCTCCAGCGTCATCCGAAAATCGACCGAAAAGCACTGGAACAATCCGGATAATCGACATTGACGACTACAGAGATTGAACCCTACCATGAAATTTAGGCTACCACCGAAAATTCAACGCAGCAGTGCCAGTCTTCTGCACAGACTAAGGCTGGGGGTAGCGTTTACGCGCGGATATGCGCACCTCATGCGACGCGCCGAGTCTCCAGACTGTGAGTTGTGCAATGTGAATGAGACTATAGGTCATGTGCTTTGTGAGTGCCCTAAGCACGAGGAAGAGCGTCAAAAGTTGAACATTGACCTTACGCGCCTCGAGAGCCCACCGTTGTCGGAGGACGTTATTTTAGGCCCTTGGCCAGACGCTCTTGTTTTAAGGCCGTCCAGGTGTTACTGAACTTTTTAAAAAGTACGGGCCTGGCCTGTAGGCTTTGAGCATGCCAAATTGCTTGCCATATGTTTTACATCCTCCTTCTCTCGTCATCGTCACCCATCATGCGCCTCTTTTTTCCCTCTTTCTTTTCTTCTTCCCCTTCCCCCATCGCTCAGTAGCTGGCTAGAATAATTTACCTCAGGTCGACCTCTCTGCATTTCGTATCATTAAACTTATCTCTCTCTCTTCAAGAACCCACACGTGGCATAAAAAAATAAAAAGACGACGGTCTGACAACAGATGCGTGAAAGCTACTGTCGGATAACGACGGCACGACAGCGGCGGCACGTAGAACACACGGAATTATTTTACAGCGAAGCATTTTTTGCCTCATTCGAGGCACGTTGCGGTAGTTAAGTAGTTAGTTTCTAAATTGGCCTCATTAGGGACCTCTTTCTTGTGTAATTATAGGCACTTCTCGGTAGGTAAGTAGTTAGTTTCCTGTGTCATCTGGTTTGAGACGTTTGCACTGAACAATTGCGTGGCGAACAGTGAAACTAAACGTCAATCCTACCAGCTCAGCCGCCAATACTCTACCCATGTGGCCACCCCCACAGTCTTCTCGTGCCAACGCCACCTGGCTCTTTGAGATGTTTGGAACGCGTGTTACTTACCAGGTTCTCGTATTCTTTGACAAATCGCGCTTTCAGCGATATCTTAGAGTGCACCGTCTTCTAGTTCGACTGATATTCCCCAGTACTTTCCTCGTAGCAGCTAACGCGCCGTAGAAAATGGGCGACGTTGTACAGCCTTCATGATGTGTCATGTGGATCACATGTACATTGCTTCGCCGGAGGATTGCGTCACTCGGCTTCCCGCGGGACCCAGTCCGGCTGCTCGGCGTGTCCCCCCTCCACCCTATTCTCTTTCTCTTGCCTCTTCCGGCTGTTCTTACAGCGCGCATTTTGTGTAGTGAATGTGAAATAATTTAAAACGACAACGCTACTATTCTTGCCTATACTTCGGTATGTTCATCTACAAATAAAACATATGGCTGAACTCATCCTACAATGACTGTCGATGGTAATATCAACAGCATTGGAGTAATGAAGCGACACACCGTATTTCTACAGCAACGTTTATTCAATAAATGTAGTTTTCATTCTGAGACTTCTGTTGATTCGGCTATATATGACATACTCCCCTATTTTTCCACTTTGCTATAGCACTCACTGACCTAGGTCACTCATGAGTACGGCGAGATCGCATGACATAGTTGAAGTGAGGATGATGGAATCGCCTGGAAGCAACGACAAAGACGGTATGATGACGATGACATGAGTACAATGAGATGGCGATGCCTAAATGATGGCGATGGCATAACGACATCGTGGCGATGACGACGACGTGTGGACGATGCATTATGGCGAGTGTGCAAAGACGATGGTGTGATGACAATGACATTACAACAAACGGATTACGAAGCAAGAATTTCGACAATCACGTGACCAGAGTCACATGACGACGACGGTTTGATAATGGATGCATAATAGAGACTGTCTAATGATGACGCACCCCCACCATGGCGTGGTCATGGCGAAATAATCACGATTTTATGTTGACATGATTATGGTACAGTGACGAAGAAGGAATAACGTTGATGAATGGAACAAGGTGGTGTGACAGCGATGACATGAAGTCTGAAGTAGGATTCTGAAGTAGGGCGCATGGAGCGACTCCAGCAGCATAATGACAATGGTATGAGAACGAATCGATGACGGCGAGTCCATGAGGACGACACGATAAAGACGATGGCATGACCACAGTATGAGGACAATGGGATCAGGAGGAGTGCATTATGTCAGTAGTAGAATGACAACTGTATCATGGAGCCTGTATGAAGGCGACAGCATGAAGATGACGGAATAACAACGGGCACAATATAGTGACTGTGTGACGACAACGGTACGACAACGATAACGTTACAACGATCGAATAGTGATGAATTATTGGCGTCTGCATATATACGATAAAATAACCTTGAAGGAATTTCGAACATGATATGAGAACGACGGAAGGACTACAATGTGAGGACGTTACCAAGTGATGGCGGTGGTAAAACGGCAGGACTAGTCAGATCCCGAAACATGAATGACAAGGATGAATTGACCACAACGGCATCACGACCACACCTAGTAGCGCAAGATGGTAGCAAACTTGAGCAATTGGGTCACTGTAAGAGGCCAGCTAGATAGATAGACAGATAGATAAGTTGCTAGATAGGCTCCAAATGAGTAAAGTAGCCACGTGATGCTAATTTCATTAAAGGGCAATATTGTGGAAGTTGGGCAGGTTACATTTTGTATGCGTTGTGAAATTATACCAATATCCTCTGCAAGGTTTGAGCTCACAATCAGCAACTAAGTGCTAGACAATAAAATAACATACAATTAACCATGCGGGGCACGATTCAAACAATGTGTATAGCAAAGTATAATGAATGTTATCTATATACCCGGAAACAAGTACATTTAATAACTAATCTAGAGAAAAAGAATATTGAGCAAACCCTGACTTTTGTAAACCTCAGGTGTGCTTAAGGTACAAAGTACAAAATGAGGCTCCCACAAAAAACATTGAAAACACATTGACCCGTACGTTGAAACAAGAAATGAAACAGATAGGCATTTTCAATAGATTCGAGCAATCTCTTTATCGGCCAATTCAGCTGCCCGGGCGCACAGGTTTCTCAGTTTCGGCTATTATGCGCGGTTACATTTGCTGAAAGTTTTGTGCTACGTATAACTAAACATGTTCTGATTAGAGAACTATATGTATAAAATTTTTAGTCACTATGACTCATTTACGTTCATTGAAGATTGACAATTTGTATAACTCGTATAGTCGTTATCTTGTCTATACAAGTTATCACACTTGAATATATTTTTATAAATAAACCGGGATTACCTTTGGCTGTAGTATACGTAGTGCGTCCTTTATCCTGGCGACCGAACATACGGCTGTAAATTGTGAAGATTGGTACAGGTTTATGGATATTTGTATAGCTGCAACCATAGTAAATAATTAAATGGTAAACAACGTATTGTACTTTGTTCTATCTAAATCATTCGATTACTTCAATTGATGGCCAATTATATTACGTTTATATAGCTATCATATATCGAGTTGATACAGCACTCTCGAGACTCAGTTATCAATTTACCATCAGATCAAATTTTTCATTTCCTAAATTGTGTAATCCACGGATCTTGAACAATTATAAGCGTTGCTTTTGACCATGTATATAGGTGGTTGGCATCGTTAATTAGATATTGTAAATATTAAATTTTTAATTCATTGGATTTCATGCAAGGCGTATTGCAATAAGAAATTAGGAAAACGAAATAATCCCAAGAAGCCGTGTGTGAAGCATGTACTGCAGAAGCATGCTATTGCTAGCGCATTTGCGGAGCGGTATCCAACATGCCTTCCACTTTTAAACCTGATGCAAGTTTGGCCTTCGAAAGCACCTTGAAGCTCCCAATGAGGAAATGTAGGCGTTCGCGAATGGAAACGCGATGACGTACTTGAAGACATCAGGTTTGGCTTTTAGATAAAGTAATAAGGAATGCTGCGTATCAGCAGTATAAGTGCAGGTACACGTTATTTGGGGATGACTAAGGCCAATGAAAGGAACCCGTCCTCCTTGGGCTAATATCGTTCAACTCGTGCTTAGCCCGCAGTAGTGTTACGGAAGAGCAGTATGAGCTATACAAGCCGACTGCTTACGTCGGCGTAGGCTTGAAGGTTTGTTTGTGGTAGGAGATGTATAAGACCACACAGGAGCCTCGTTCCCCATCATGAACTGAGGGGATACCACAAGGGAACGTCATTATGTGCCATAGACAGAATGAACATCCCAAGGGTGCATTAATCTGTGTCAGGCAAAGAGCAGACATCACAACGGGACGTCATTCTGTGTCAGGGAGAGACGATGGCATGA
Source organism: Dermacentor silvarum (assembly GCF_013339745.2). Classification (NCBI taxonomy): domain Eukaryota; kingdom Metazoa; phylum Arthropoda; class Arachnida; order Ixodida; family Ixodidae; genus Dermacentor; species Dermacentor silvarum. Next base: position 75,101,025 of record NC_051162.1, on the reverse strand, counting down.
CCACAGTATGAGCGGTACCTTGCCCTCCATTGAAATGTTCCGAAGAGAAGTGCCAACGAAGATGCTAGTGAATACACGCAAAAGTGTCGCGCGACTAGCCGCTCGAGGCAGTTTCCGTGTATTCGCGGGCATCATTCACACTGTGAAAAACACTTTTATGTAGCACGTATTCAGCAACAGAAAGCTGTCTCATGTCCTCTACAATCTTCTCATTGACACAGTTCACGTAAATATATTTATTGAAAAGTTGATTAATTATTTCGGACTAATTGTCTAATGACGCGGAATGCAAAAATATTCTGAGTATCTCAAAGCGACGGGAAACAACATTAGCTTGGCTCTGTCCAGATACGTGGTATTTGCATATTTTTAAAGTTTGGCTAAAGTTAAAGGAAAAAAAAATCTCTATATATACGTGTGTGTGTGCTTATTGACCTGGTACCATGCCGGTACTCTATGAAATCCTATCAGTTCACGTGTTGGTCTGGCCTACACCCTGATGTACGCATGCAGCGCGTACAATGTCCGATAATTATAACTTCAAATAACCTCAAAATGCCGCACAAAAAAAGCTGTCCCATTCTGCACTGACGTGTTTCACTATTTTCCTTTCTTCCAACGTATTTTTCACATATAAGGCATGGAAATAAATGATAAGCAAGGTTTCGTACCTGCTAAGGTATAACACTGCATCGATACCAGAAAACACATGGAGCTGGGTCTTCATGTAGTTTGTCAAAAGAAACGGTGAGCTCGCTGCGATTAGCTCAAGGTTCTTTGAAAACCTTCCGTTAAGAAATTCGGAATATTCCTGCAAGTAAACATAAAATATTAAAATAATTTCAAACAAACAAATAATTCACATAAAGCACAATGTGCCAATATATGGGCTCCAGAACCGCGTATAAGCTTATTTAACCACTCCTCCTCATTGCAAGTAGCGTGTAGGTGAATAGGTCCACGCTGGCAAATCACTGTGCCTTTAGATAAAGAGCTGGCTCTTTACTAGAGCTCACATTTCTTTTTCATAGGCATGCTACAACTTCAAACATTTGTCTTTTTAAAGTTTATCTTCGATGTTCACCTAAAGAAGATGCTAGTGCGTAATGTTTAATGTTCGATTTTTGTGTTTAAGTAGATTCTTATTTATTTATTTATTTATTTCATACAGTCAACCCTCTGCTGAGTGTTCTTACAGGGAGGGCTTGAAATACGTGTTTAACAATTTTTCAAATTCACAAACATCTCTGGCATTTGCCACAAAGCTTGATAGCGCATTCCAAATTTCAATCACGGCAGGGAAACAATTAAGAATAGCGGAACACATCACTCTGAGCAAAGTGTGGTCGTAAAACCTATTGGCGATTGACACGACTGATTCGTTTCTCTGGGAGTTGCACGTACTCATCTTTGTTATTTTTTTATTGTCCATGTACTATCCTGAAAGACAATTTGAGCCGATTGTTTTGCCTTCGTGTTTCTAGTGTTTCCAGTTCACAGGACTGCTACATCTGTGCGACGGAATCTAATCAGCGGTACCTTGCGGATAACATAAATACTTAACAGCGCATTTTACCGTATACATATTTGCAATAATATTAATCTGAAATTTGATTTCTGTAAGGAGTAAGCAAAGCTATTTCTGCTAATAAAATGCCATTTTGACGTTTTCAGTTGTTGTTTTTGTAGGAATATTTCCCTGCGAAACTCGCGGTGGCTTTGTGTATTTAGTGGAGCTCGTATGGTTAACAACAGTGTTTATTGATCAGTACAAAAGATAGATATCAGAATTCAGCAATCCTTTCGCCTCTGATTTCATTTAGAGTGACGCTAGCAATGTCCCACGGTGATGACCACCATCGCGCTTGTTTGTTTGCATTAGCTGACTCATTCTACATCAGATATTAGCGAATTATACAAGAAGCCAACGTTTGCTCGGCGGTTGGTTAATGGGAAGGAAGCGGTTAGTGAGTGAGTGAAACAACTTCATTTAGACCAGCGAATTGAGGCCTGGGCCACGCCGCGCAAGGGGCGGGAGAGAGACCCTGTCTCCCGGCCGCCTGTCGAGCTAGCTGGATGGTCCATAGTTGATCTTGCAGATCTGAGCTGATCACCGCGGCTTTCCACCGTGCCCCAAGCTGTTCTGGGGAGACTGCATATTTCATCCTGAACATGTGCGCAATCCCATAGAATGTGTTCTAGGGTGGCGTGTTCTGTCCTACATAGTTTGCACAGTCATCTGGGTCCAGTTCAGGGTAGATGTGATGTAGGTGCACCGGGTTGGGGAAGGTTCTAGATTGAAGTCGCCTCCAGTCAACCGCCTGAGATCTGTCTAATTTGGAGCTAAGAGGTGAGAATATTTAAAGGGAAACTGAGACATCCACCCAAATGCAGCAATTTGCTACAATGGAAACCCAACCGGGTTCCTCGAAAGAAAGCCTCGCAGTTGAAGAAAAATTCGTCCTGGTCCGGGACTCGAACCCGGGACCACCGCCTTTCTGGGGCAGCTGCTCTACCATCTGAGCTAACCAGGCGGCTAGCAGATGGTAGGGCGAAGTCGAATTTGTCGACAACTCGAAGCAAAGGCAAGTGTTTGATGTTATAGTTCAGCGGAAATCCGCTAGGTGGAGATAAGTAATTAAAGGGAAACTGAGACATCCACCCAAATGTAGCAATTTGCTACAATGGAAACCCAACCGGGTTCTTCGAAAGAAAGCCTCGCAGTTGAAGAAAAATTCGTCCTGGTCCGGGACTCGAACCCGGGACCACCGCCTTTCCGGGGCAGCCGCTCTACCATCTGAGCTAACCAGGCGGCTAGCAGATGGCAGGGCGAAGTCGAATTTGTCGACAACTCGAAGCAAAGGCAAGTGTTTGATGTTTGACGCCAAGCAGGCACATGAGTTCGTGGAAGAGATCGCATTCAAACTGTCGGCCGCGATCGGTGGTAACAACGATGGGGCATCCGAAGCGTGAGATCCAGCGACTGACAAACGCTGAAGCCACGGTAAGTGCCGTTACGTCGGTGGGAGGAAACGCCTCAGGCCGGCGGGAATAACGGCCCACACAGGTTAGGATGTAGCGAGCAACTCTGTATGGTGGGAGTGGGCGAACGATATCGTTGGGAACGCGATCGAACCGAGCGTCGGGTGGGCGATAGGAGTGAATTGGCGATTTCGTGTGTCGTGTACTCTTCGAGCATTGACAGTAAAGGTATTAACACGCCCAGCGGCGCACGTCAGAGTTCACACTCAGCCACACAAGGCGGGTCATAATGCGACGCTGCGTAGGACGAACTCCGGGATGACTTGCACCGTGAACATTGTTGAATATTTGACGGCTGAGCCGGAGTGGGACAAACGAACGTGTTGGATGAGCGGATGTCTCGAAGTTCGATGTCTGTAAGTTGCGCCACGGTGATTTCTTCGAAGTCAAGTGTGGGCGTTGATATTACGTCGAAACAGGAGAGGGCATCTGCGGCCGCGTTGACTGGGCCTTCTATGTACCGAACGTCCACGGTGAATTCGGAGATAAAGTTAACGTGCCGTATTTCTAGTGTGGTATAAGCGTTATGGTTACCGAGAAAAGCGAATGTCAAAGACTTGTGGTGCGTGAGGATGTGAAAGCTTGAGCCTTCCAGCAAGTGTTGGAAATGTCGAATGCCGAAGTATACCGCCAGCAGCTCATGACCGAACACGCTGCATCGCGTTTCTGCAGGTTTCAGTTCCTGCTAGAAAACCCCAAGTGGGTACCAGGAGTTGCGCTGGAACTGCTGTTACACCACGCCGACAGCAGTACCAGATTAATTGGTGATGAGACGCATTTGTCTAACGTGGAGAAGATGCACCAGCAGTGTGGCATTCGCCAATGCGTGTTTGGCAGCTTGGAAGGACGCTTTGGAGTCAGACGTCCAAGTCAGTGGGGAGGACGGAGCTTTCGTGGTCTTGAGTAGGTCGGTGAGTGGTATGATAATGCGGGCGATGTTGGGAAGAAAACGGCGGTGGAAGTTGAGCAGCCCAAGGAACTCGAGGAACTTTCTCATTGATGTTGGGCGAGGAAAGTCGCGCAAGGATTCAGATTCAGCTTCACATTTTATTAGTTCCAAAAAAGTTGTTACAACATCAATAATATACAGACAAGGGTCCCAAAGTGTAAGAACTGTAGTGGGACCCTTGGTAAATGATATAACGTGGTGATATATATACACAGCAAATGAACGCCATTATCATACAACATCGATGGAATAAATACATTATTAGGCAATTTAATTCAATTCGAAAGAACATGGTAAGAAAGAAACGCGAGAACAAGCATAGATGAAAACAACATGGATGAAACCTAAGAAGTGACATGTGAGAGAAAAGTTTTAAGAAACACCGCCAGAATCGTAGTATAGTTATCGCAGGAAATGACACTTAAGTAACTTTTTGAAGATTTCAAGAGAAGAGGATGATTTAATAGTTGATGGCAATTCATTCCAAAGAGAAATAGCTGTGAATGCAGATGTTTTCGCCGTAATTGGTATGAACCATGGGTAACAAGAAATTATTAGCCGCAAATCTGGTTGCACTTTTATTCTGCAAAAGGTCAACTGCAATGAAAGGAAACGTAAGGTTATTATGAAGCAACTTGTGGAGTAAGACAACTATGTTAAACTGGAACAAATTATTAACAGGCAAGTTACTGTACAAGTGAAGTAACGCTGAAGCATTGGATTGCATAGTACTAGAAGTGATAATGCGTATTGACTGATTTTGGATGTGTTGAATTGATGATAAGTGACAAGCGTACGTGTTTCCCCATGAAACAATACCGTAATTGATGTGACTATGAATGAAAGCAAAATACAACGCTAGTAGAGCCTCGCGAGAGAAAAAAGGACTAGCTTTGATTAATTCGCGGATACCAAACGCAGTCTTCAGCTTGAGATGCTGGAAGTGACAGCGAAATGTAAGGTTAGAGTCAAGATGAACACAAGAAAAGTAACATCGGTGGAAGCGGGAATTGAATGAATTCCAAGCTTTAGTTGAGGAATAAAGGTTAACGACCTCTGAGCACTTTTAAACAACATATATTTAGTTTTTAGAGGATTCAGAACCAAGTAATTGTTACTACAGCATTTCATAATGGTACTCAATGCAATATTTATCTTTGAAGTAAGAGCAGTAATACATTTATCAGATGAAGATATGGTTGTGTCATCTGCGTATAAAACGCAATGATCGTAGTTGGAGGAGCTAAGAGAATCCGGAAGATCATTAATATATAGAACGAAAAGCAAAGGACCTAAAACTGAGCCCTGTGGTACACCCTGGTTAATACATTTTGTTGCAGAAAATGTATTTGCTACATGTACTGTATATTGCCGGTCAAGTAAGTAACTTTGCAAGAATGTTAGCGCAGGACTGGTTATACCATAAGACTCAAGTTTATTAAACAGGACCCGATGGTTAACTGTGTCGAACGCTTTAGTAAAGTATAAAAAAACAGATCCGACCAAGTTTCCCGAATCGATACATTTTTTATGTAGTCAGTTAGAGACAGCACAGTTAATTAGTGGAACTTCCAGGGCGGAAACCAAATTGGTTGTTTTTTATCATATTAAACTTTTTTAAGTAGTCGTTAAGACGTGTAACAAATAATTTCTCAATTAGTTTGCTATGGCAGGAAAGAACTGTAATCGGTCGGTAATTAGTAACCGTTTGTTTGTCGCCTTTTTTAAAAACGAATTATCTTAGCGTTTTTTAAAAATGAAGGGAACGAGCCGTGTTTAAAGATTAGGTTTAAAATATTACAGAGCGTGTCGGAAACTAAATGTGCCACCAGTTTTAAATGCCTTACACAAATTTTATCTAAGCCAGGCCCTGTATTTTTAAGATTAGCAATCTGCCGGTTTTCGAGTTTAGAGACTGCCGGTTTTCGAGTTGCGACAGTGGAACTGTAGATGCCGTCTCCACATTACCTCTTGCTGAATAGTCAACGACGCGATCGGCCAGCTCCGCATGCTTGTCGAGGTACAGGTCGTCTGCTGCGGTAGCCAAGGCAATAACCACGTTCCGCGGCAGGCGTTGAAGGAACAGTTCTCGCAGCAGCGGGCTGTATGCGTACAACAAACTCTAACTCAGAAACCGCCGCATGCAACGTAGATGTTCCGACGGTCGCTGGTCGCCGAGCTCCTCTTCGTTGAGAAGCTGCTGAAGACTCCTGCACCCAGACACAGACGTTCGGTGCAACACCGTCGTTTTAAAGTGGTCATAGGGAGTGGTTTCGTGGAGCGCGTCCACAACGTCGTAGAACTCCGCAACCATCTCCGTTGAGAGTGCGGAAACAGCATGGTAGAACTTCGCTTGTTGCGAAGTCATGCACCGAAGAGGGAAGATGGCCACTACGTGTGTGCACCAGGCTGCAAGATTCTGTGGCCAAAGCAATGCAGGTGAATCTGCACCGTGGTGATGTCCTCTGTGCCGGTCCCTGGTCTGTCGCTCGTGATCCCTTCCGTGATGTGGTGCTCGTCTTGATATCACATCCAGGTCACCACGTTATAGGGACCGAGGTTAGGTCCACTATAACAATGCGTGAGTCGGCGAGGGAAAGAACAAGGAACCGTTCAGGCCGGTGGCAGGAGCAGGAGATGCCATATTTTATTCATTTATTTTTCTAACCTCGCAGCACGCAGTAGGAGAAACGAGGCACATGCGCATACACATGCGCCTGAGCGCGCCATTAATAAAGGCATCGTCATGAAGATGACGATGGCCGCTAGACTAGGCAACCCACGTGATTCGTCGCTCAGCCATGTTTTGCGGCTCGCGGCACAACTGATTGCCAGCTTAAACAGCGCTGATGATAAAAAAAATAGGGGCAGCTTCACACTAACTGTTGTGAAGACTGGGCAAACAGCGAAGCTAGTAGCCCTTCCCCAGCTTTAACTTTGCTTTCCTTTGCTTAACTTGGTTTGCCTTAGCTGGTTCATAGGTTTACCTTGCTAATCTTGGTTTGGCTTGGCTGGTTCTTAGCTTTGTCTTTGCTTTCCTTTGCTGAATTTGGTTTCGCTTGGCTGTTTCTTAGCCAGACGTAACTGACCACGAATATCGGGATGATACTCGGGTTCCGGGCACAGTCTTCTAAAGGTCATTTTATGGTCCGACGTAGCGTTGACGCGCAAGCGTGCTCGGCGCGGGGACGCTACGCCAGCGAAAGCGTAGCATTCTATAGTCCGGCGCGAGCCGTGGCCGACGAACGCCTGCCGGATACGTCGGCCGCGTCTCGCGCTGTGGCGAGGGTAACCTTGGAGAGGGTGGTAGCCTCGCCGAGCGATGAGGTCACGTGCGTCGCCTAGCAACGCCTCGCGCCAGCTATGCGAGACGTCCCAAGGCAACGTGCGGCGACGTCATCGCCAGACGCAGTTTTCTGCTGACGCTGCACGGTGGAACAAAAAGCTTAAATAGATCCGCTGTTAAAAGCATTTGATTCAGTAGAGATAACAGCCCTCATAGAGGCTTTGCATAATCAAGGAGTACAGGAGGCATACGTGAATATGTCGCGAAATATTTACAAATATTCCACAGCTACATTCGTTCTCCACAAGAAACGTGGAAAGTTGCCTATAAAGAAAGAGGTCAGGCAAGGAGACAGAATCTCTCCAATGCTATTCACAGCATGCTTAAAAGAAGTATTCAAGCTCTTAGAGTGGGAAGGCTAAGGAGTGAGGATCAACGGTGATTATCTCAGCAGCCTTCGGTTTGTCCTACTGAGCAACAATGGGCACGAAAACAAGAAATGATTGAGGGCCATCACCGAGAAAGCGTAAAAGTGGGCTTGAAGATAAATATGCCGGAGACTCATGAGTCAGTGGAGAGCGACAAAAAACTGTGGAGGAATGGCAGCTCCAAACACCATCGAGTGGCCGATAACATAGACTATGTTGGCGGCCGGTGGCACGAGCAGTCGGCAGAAAGAGGATCGACCAATCAGTGGTCGGCACGAAACCACAGGTACGAGGAACGAGCAGAGAGAAGGATAGACTGGAACACTCGGAGAAGAGATCACTCAGAGACAGGGATTTGAAGATCACTGGTGTCGAGGCCGGTGTCGTCGGGTCTAGACCCGAACCTGAGAGCCTCGACAGAACCACGATGACCCTGGCTGTCCCTGGAGAGATCACCCGAGCGTAGGGCTCAGCTATTCCTGCTACATACACCTGCTGCTGTTGGCGTTCCTGCTCCTGTTGCTGATCCTGAGCCCATGGTGTTGATCCGGAGTTCCGGTTGCCGATCCTTAGCCGCCGTGTGGAGAGCAGAGGTCGCCTGGGGGTGACCAGAGGCCTGGAGCGACGCAGGGCGGAACCGCGAGCCAAGGAACCAGTACGTGCACCGCTCAGCTGTAGTGGTCGCACTTGGACGGTCTTCGACTCTGACAGACTGGGACTCTCATGCCCCGGGTTGGCTCTACCGTGCGCCCGCGTCACTCGTGTGCCACTGCCCGCCACACCACTACCGCCGTCAACGCAAGTGCCAGTGCATGCTGTCAACGCACTGCCCGACTAAATAGACTTTCGATGATTGAGGTTTTCTTTACTTGTTTGGGACCGTAAGTCGCTTGAGCTTCTCGCGTGGACTAACGTGGCAACTTGTACTTTTGTTTTTTTATGTGCTTTATGTGCGCTGTCTAGTGTACTGTAGGTATTTTTTCTTGCCATGAATGTTAAGTTTGCTTTTGCGAGAAAAAATGGCTTCGTAAATTTGACCGTCAAATGAAGGTCAACTTGCTGGTGACGGTAAAACTCGGCTCGACGTCCGTAGTAATGCTTTCGCTTTGAAAAGGCAGGCGACCGTGTTTCAGGTTCGCTTGGCGCACGGCACCCTGCTACCGCGTCACGTCGACGAAGGTACGAGCATTTTGGTATAACTCTGTAGTGTTTTGGGCAGCCAGTTGACGTGCGACGCACTCAGCTTCAGAAACGCAAGTGCAAGGGTTCGCAGCGTACGCCACGAACGCGTGAAGGCGTTCTGCTTTGCGCTGGCATGCCGCTGGCCGGATCAATGCGAGATTCGTGCGTCGATGGTGTTGCCTTTTGCGCCGCTTAGCGCAGCAGTTTTCTTAATTGGTGCCATCGCAAGCGAAGCATTTAGGCGCCGTGTAAGCATTGATGATGCATGTTGAAGCTGCACCCAGTAGGCGACGAGGCGTCACAGGCTAATCGGACGCGTAAGAGAAACCATGTGCTAAAACTGCGTCGTCAGCTCAGCAGAATACCTACACCGCCTACACCAGGCTACAACGCGTTGCAGCCTCCGCTGTGCTGAGACGACCACAGCACTCACTGCCGGCGCTCGTTAGCCTCATGATGCAGTACTCCGGTTCGCGCCTTCTAAATGGCGGCTCCATCGCTGTCAAGAGAGAGCATATTTCAAGCGTTTGAGCCGACATCACACTTGTTACAGGAAGTTCATGGTGGACCCCGGCATAAATTACTTCGTGTTCCAACCCCGTTGTAATCCCTCAACTAATGTCACAGGAACATATACCAAATATATTTGCGTTCATTGTTCAATTTTTGCGAAGCCCTATAAATTTTACAAGTGGTTCACAGAATCAATACTGGATTGTCAATACTGATATACTTACAATCACTTACTGAGCCCCTGAAGGACATTCAGAAGGTGCAGTAAAGCTTATAAAGGGCAAGAACTACAACACGAATTACAAAGACGAGATATACATATAAATGTAAAAGGAATGGTAATAAAGTAAAGCATTCAGCAAATGGGGGAATATATCCTGTGCACGTTACAGCAAATGGTTTGGTCGCTTGATATGCGTGCTATGTGGTTTTCAATACCATTTCAATTTGCAATAGCGCGATGTGGTGCATAAGGTTAATGTTTTCATTTGATTAGGAAGAGAGCCCCAACAGACCATGTTAGGAATGCACCATGAAGTGCCTCCTTTTGGATGAGGCCGAAAAGGTCGCGCGCGGCCTATCGCACGAAGTCCTGAAGTAAAATGAGGGAAGTGAAAGGTCATTTCATTTGGCTGATGCTAGAGAGGTAGTCAAACTTTCGTGAGGTGAATTGGACTCTGTTGACACGTTTCACCCAGTGGAAAATGCGGTGACTCCCATATGCAACTAACTGCCTGGGTAATGGCCAACCCGATTTTAAGCCTACTGTTCCCAACTTCTTCCACTTTAGTAAGTTCAGGCGGAAAGGAACAGACGCATTTCAGAATAAGAGCGCGTGGGTCCTATCGTAGGAAATATTCACGGGCATGACGCAAGGTGAGAGGTTGAAGTGTGAGGGGGATTCATGGAAGTTCTGGATTCAAAGAGCTGTGCACCTGCTGGCCACCGCAAGTGTGTGATATATCGCAGATGGTACAGAATTCAAAAAAGCTTGAGGAAAGTTACTGTGCTTCAATTCAGTGTGTCTAGCGGAGAAAAATGTTCGTGGCGTCACACACAATTTATTGCAACTATGCTATTTGGGTGGGACTGAGGGAAAAACAATCATACTATTGATAATACTGCCTTATTAGTAGTGAAATTTTTCTATTCATTCACGAGCATTCGTAATTATAACTTATTTAACGGCAACGACAGCAATTGTTTAAATTTCAAGAACAATCTACCATATGCACGCGTATGGTTGTGTACGTCCCTTTCAGTATAAACTTGGGGAAAAAAATACCGGAAGAATTTTCCATGTTTTCCCTCTACGAAAGCACATTTGTTGTGAACAATAGGTAGACTGCCCTATGAACTTACCTTGAGCACCATAATGTCAGTAACTACAAGTTTCAGGTCGAGAATATCTGTGTCAGTCCTTCGCAGGTTGAGGTTCACCTTGATGAGGATGCAAAATATTCAGCAATAATCATACAAAAATACGTATTACACATTACATTGACAGGATCTTTATTAGAACCTCTTTTTCTGACGGTTTTCACGCACTAATAATAGAAATACGGGTCATAATGTTGCGAAGCAAACATTGGTACAACCATTCTACATCTCATCTTAAATAAGAACACTTCCGTCGATTGCAGAATAAAAGTATGACTGTGTTAAAGGATAAAAAAAAACTGCGTGCATCATACTTGCATGCTTCCATGGTTTTGGGATATTTATACCATCCACATTTAGAATATTTCATGGCTTAACTCTGCGCTCACAATACTACAGATTCCCTCATTCGCAAAAGCTTTCCACAGTAATTTCTTATTAGAGCAACAATGCACGCAATGAAGTCGGACGTTTCGTGCAGAAACCAGTTGACATCACTGTAAACATTTGGGCTTGTTGGTGTAACATGTTTGCAGATTTTGTTCTTGTGGCCAAAAAAAAAAAGTTGTCGCAGTTTCACCTGAAAGGCGAAGCATCAATTGCGATAGCAAATTGGTAGAGAGCTATACGGAGTAATGATATTAGCTTTATCAGCTGTATAAACTTGGACATGCAGCAGCACCGGCAACACGCAGAACTGTTGTCGACGCCGTCGGCGTTTTGCCCGCGTTCGCTCAAAATGCGTGCGGCGTTGGTGACTGTTGCCGGAGCCTCTGATATAAATAGGCACTTGGTATCTATAAACGTTGCTTGGTGCCGCAGCTAAACGTCGCCTCCCTTCCCTCCCCCTCCCCCCCTCCCCCACGGCCTCTCGCGCATCGGAAGAAGGCGCGTTTGCTCTACATATATGGTGATTGTAAAGGAGCAAAGAGACGCCTACTTCTGCAGCCCTTAAGGGAGCACGGCGCAGAACGCGCGTTTGTTCTCCGCCGTGCGTTCACTCCCCGTGAAAGCGCGCGCCCCTCGCGCCTTTCACTCGCACATACAGCGTTCGGCGCGCGGCGACGATTTCATCTCCATTGACGTCATACGGAACCTCACGGCGATGGCGACGCCGACGGCAGAAATCTGCTTTTGAGTGTCCATATAATTGCTATCGCAATAAAAAAAACACGCGGATGTAGAACAAGAATGAAGAAACACACAGCGCCTGTGTATATCTTCGTTCGTCTTCTACGTCGGTGTGTTTTTGCACTACGAAGAAAATCTGCAATGGACTTTTTTCACCGTTTTCGTCACACAATGTGATGTCCCTCGCCGCGCGAGGAGCGGCGTCATCTCATGCGCAATTCTATTGAGATAGCAATTATATGGACGCTCCAAAGCAGATTTGCCGTCGCCGTCGCCGTGAGGTTCCGTATGACGTCAATGGAGATGAAATCGTCGCCGCGCGCCGAACGCTGTATGTGCGAGTGTAAGGGCGCGAGGGGCGCGCGCTTTCACGGGGAGTGAACGCACGGCGGAGAACAAACGCGCGTTCTCCGCCGTGCTCGCTTAAGGGCTGCAGAAGTAGGCGTCTCTTTCCTCCTTTACAATCACCATATATGTAGAGCAAACGCGCCTTCTTCCGACGCGCGACAGGCCGGGGGGGGGGGTGGAGGGGGAGAGAAGGGAGCCGACGTTTAGCTGCGGCACCAAGTGCCTATTTAGATAGAAACGTTGTGAGGCGAGAACGTGGTAAAGACTTCCGACGCTGCTCGATGAGTGTCCCATTCTGATGTCGTCGAAAACCCCCCAGCCGCCCCCGGAGGCTCCGGCAACAGTCACCAACGCCACACGCGTTTTGTGCGAACGCGGGCAAAACGCCGACGGCGTCGACAAGAGTTCTGCGTTTTGCCGGTGCTGCTGCATGTCCAAGTTTATACAGCTGATAAAGCTGCTATCATTACTCCGTATAGCTCTCTACAAATTTGCTATCGCAATTTATGCTTCGCGTTTCGGGTGAAACTGCGACAACTTTATAGCGTTTAATAATTACCCCAGCCCGTACTGTTACACTGAAAAATAACGCTGAATCTTTGCAGATGTCACTGTGTTTCACTCATCTTGCACGGAAATTCATGATCTAAAATTTTGTTCGCGCCGTATGCTGTAGGTACGAATGAAAGCATGCGAGGGTGAACCGAGGATGGTGGATTGATTTCGCGCGCACAAGGGAGGAAGGCGGGGAGGAAGCACGGCGTCTTCCAATACGCGCAAGGCACCAAGGGGTGGGGGGGGGGGGTCGCTCTACTCTGGCGGCGGCTGCCTGTGACGTGCTGAGTGGGGCCGTGCGAGCCCCATCTTGATAGTGATCTTCGATGAGTAGAGCCACCCTCTCGATCGCGCAGGCCCTACCTTGAAAGCGATCTGCGATGCGTACGGAGTCTAGGTAGGCCGATGGCTGATAGCTTCGTGTGCGCTATGTCGTCGCCGCTTAGATCGCGCTAAAGCCACAGGCAGCCCGAAGATGAGTTCACTCAGTGTTGGTGCCGCTGTTCCTCGCGCCAGCCTTCTGACAGCGAGGGTCCGGCTCATCGAGTGAGATGTGTTTCGGTTTAGCTGTGCGCATGTCACCAAGCTTGTTAATTTGGTCGGTAATCACATGGTTACGACCTACTACGGCCGATAAAACTACTACCCTTCTTCGTATATCTATATTCGTATGTTGCTTCGCCTTTTGGGTGAAACGGTGACTGTTATCTCAAGGAAGAAGTTTTACAGATATGAGTAGGTAGCTTGTGGCAAACATCAATAACAACCATAATATTTGAAACAAAGTTTTAAAAAATTGCTGCATAAGCGGGCCCACGATGAATATCGAGCAATGGGGCCACACACCGTATTGCCACCACGCAGACGCGTCATTCATAGGGTCGCCAAATGTTGAGTGGATGAAGCCGGTCCTGGAAGGGAGGTGAGAGGGGGAGGGGATGTTACAGGCGATGACCGACCCCGTCAGTGTCAGGAACTGCCAGCCTGTATGTGCAACATTATTGAGCAAAACACCGGGCCTCGTCGTCATAATGTCGGGTGCCTGTCCTGACTCCCAGAATACCCCGGCTATGCTTTAGCACGTCGACATGAAGGCAGTGCGCAGATATTTCGGTCGGTGTGCGCGAAAAATGTAGGCGCTTTGTAAAGAAGTCTTCACGGATTGCCGTGGCACGTACTCATCTTACAATATAGAACGTCGAATTAAAGTGAGACACGCCTCACATCCCCAAATTTCTAGAGCTTAAATTGAACCTGCAGTGGCCACCTGCAGTGGCTGCACACTCCGATGAAGACTCCAATACCGATATCTACAATGACGCAATTAGCCAACGCCTCGGCAATGTGCTAGTCCAAAATAAAGGTGGGCTTGACGAGGACATGGATTCCAGTCATCGATAGCTCTGGAAAGTAGCAACCGATTACTCTACGATGGGAAAAGTGTGCCGCTATCATTTGGGCTCCCATGAAATTCTGGCCTTACCTATACGGCAGGATCTTCAGTCCCAAGTGGCCACAGCACCTGGTGCTGGCTGTCAAATTTGTAGAAACCTTGAAGAAACTTTGCATGTTGAAATTGCGGTTCCAGGAATTTGACGTCACTGTGATTTACAAATTTAGGCAGACCCATGCTGATGCCGATTCGTGAAAGGCACAGACCGGTTTATCGTTTAAGGTATGCAAACATATGTGGTCTTAATAGTTTCCTAAAGAACGACGTCATCGTAAAGAGAACCTCACCATTCCGCACTATCTTCTCCTTACCTCTTCAGCTCAGCAGCGAGGTGCTCTCCCCACCCAGTATGGGGATCCTGCCTCCTAATATGTGGGATTTCCCCGTGCGCTCGCAAGAATAGATTAGATATATTATTCGCCGCCCTTACTCTGTGACGTCGCTCATTACGCCAAGACATCCGGAGACTATCAGCGACGCAAAATAACATCAAGAAACGCAGCGCGATCACTACAAGCTATGGAACCACGTTGCCGAGCGTTCCAACCGGTCAGGATGAGCTTATAGGGGAATAAGTGAGTTATCCTGGATACCGAATACCTAACCAGCTAAGCGGCTACAAAGACGCGGCCACATTGATGAAATTCATCGTCGAGAAGATCATGCTGCGACATAGATGAACGGCCAGAGTGATACAAAACCGCAAAGTGGGGGGAAGAGCAGTTAGAAGAGCGGGTGCAATCCTCCCATGTTCGGTAGACCAAATTTATGTTTTCGCCTAATTAGGCTTGAAGTGTGTTTTTTGCCATTTTTTACAATTTGGTTAGGCGTTGAGTGTGTAATTAGAACAGTGCTCGGGCACCCAAACATTGTTTTTCTTACAAAGTATTTTGAGAATGCATTCAGAGAGAGAGAGAGAGAGAAAGAAAGGAAAAGAATGACAAGGAGGTTAGCTAGTGTAAATACCGGCTGGCTATCCTGTACTGGGAAAGGGGTAAATGGAATAAAATGCGACAGAAGAAACAAAAAAATGAAGTAATAAATTCGCGCAATAACGCGACCCTACGCGCTACAACATTCAAAGCCGGATGCAAAATTCACAAGCTCTTAAGAACTTCAGCAGAGCCCTTAAGGCTTTCAGCGCCGAAGCCCGTCTAGACCAGTGTCCTAAGGCTTTTTTTCCTTTGTGAGGGGGCGATTGTCCAGTTTTTCAAGCGCAGTCGCGAGCACTTTTAAAATGCATTAACGATACCTAACAAATGCGTATCATATCTTGCAAAGAAACCACAGAAGTTCAAATTTTCAGGCTAGTGTCTGGCATGGAGTGACTCATATTATCAAGATGACTACCATATGGTTTGGCATCGTTGAGCTTTGCCGTACTACACACAGCGTTTGTACGAATCCATTTGAGTGATAGTTAAAAAATATCTATCAAATCAGAAGGATGGCTCCATCGGAGAATATTGCCAGTAGTGGCGACCATGGGAAGGCAGGCGATTAGTGGTAATGAGTTGGTAATTGCATAACAAGTGTTACTTTTCTTTTGTAACCTAAATATCAAATGGCTCATCATTCCTGAAAAAAAATGTCACAGTTTCGCCCTAAGGGCGAAGCAATGAATGCGATAGCAACACAACAATGTCATACGAAGTAAGGTGAGCGGCTTTGGTAGCAATATGAATTGTAGTAAACATGAGCTGATTAAGTAAGCAGGTGTGCTGCGGCGTAAGTAGACCGACATGAAGAGAGACTCGATGACCACGAGAAGGCGCGTGTGAAACGGTGGTGTTGATGAGAAGCGCTTCCGGTGGGCAGCGCGTGCGAAGGGACACACCTGTAGCGCTGCACTGCCGATCCGGGCAGCATTGCGTGTGTAGCGTGCGTTGGAAAATGTGGCCCGACTATTACGAACTGAATGAACAAGCGTGGTGTGAGCGCGCACAAACACGAAGAGATCACACTGAATGACAGCAGACAACGACTGTCAAAACGCTGGCAGCAAGCATACGCCGCAGCGGGCGAAGGTACGTGCGGTCTTTCGCTTCAACGGAAACTGAGCGGCGAATGCACTTAAAGGTCAAAGCCGTGTGGAGATAAGAGACGGTGCGAGCGAGCGACGAGCGCGGTTGTTGGCAGAGAAGTGCGCCCCCCCCCCACCCCCCCTTGCTCCCTCCGGCGCTGGCTTCCTGCTTCCTTGCTTGCGCGTGGGATATTGAGTGCGTTCGCTCTCCGTGATAGCGCGCGTCTCCGCACGCTTCCTCTCGGGCATTTTATCTATAGGGAACCTCACGGCGACGGCGACGACGACGGCGACGACGACGCCGACGGCAGAAATCCGGCTCAAGTGTCCATATAATTGCTATCGCAATAAAATTGGAGTGTAAGTCGGGGGCTGAAGGCCGTGCGTAACCGCACATCGGAGGCACTGCTACTATTTCGCCACCAAGCGGCGGGTACCTGCGTGGCGCAGCTGGTACTGCACTGCGCGGCTTCATCACGTCGTTAGTGATCGGTAATACACGTGGAACGGCGTTGCACAAGGAGTCACCATGTCATGGGCTCGTTTCCAGCCGCGAATTGACGTAATATTGACGACACCACGAGGGGTTGGTTACGGGCACCATTCGGCCTCTGAATTTCACTTTCGCATGCTATGAGAGCTCCAATTTGTAGTGCGAAAGATGCGGGTGTAGTACCACTTTTTGAAATCCAAAAATTGATTGGCTGGGGCGATGCACTCGAGTTATTTCCGTTAAATGACAAGTGAGAAATTTATTATTGAATTTTTTTGTAATTAGCAACCACCAACGTCGTCATGTACTCAAATCCTTTTTCCTGCTGCCTGATCTATATTGGACAAACAGGCCGTTTCCTAAACGTCAGATTGAGAGAGCATAATAGCTCTCTATAGGAATCTGCATACTGATATTTTTCTGTAAATTGCCATGTTTCGCTTGCAAACAACTCTTTGAAAGCATCACTATTTTATTTACACCGAGATAAAATGACGAGGGAAATTACGAAAGGCTTCCATATCAATAAGACAGGTTACACATGTGTTAGTCAGCCGTCTTTATCGTTACTAGAGTTTGAGGTTTCTCGGATAGATTTGGGGTGAGCGCACGTGCGTGTCTTTTTGTACTAATCGTAGCTATAGCTGCTTCCCGTGCAACCTTTATGCAATTGATTTGAACTACTCAATGTGAGATTGCGGGAGAGAGGGATGCTTTAACGCCACTTATAGCTCGTGGCATTTTTTTAGCAAATCACGGGATGCACGCTGTGTTCATATCTTTCTTTGCACATTTTTCAGTTTTCAATAAACTTCCAGTTCCCAGTTAAGCGCCCTGTTTTTCGTCTTGCCTCGTCCTTGTCCTTTGCGTTGCCGCTAATCACGCACCATTTGCCAGCCGTCACCTCATAGGCACCACCACCTACGGCTTGTCTTCAAAGCAACCGTCCGTTTGTTTCAAAACGGGTAGTTTCAAAAAACAAGTAAAGCCTTCGTAGAAACACCTGGTATGAACTGTGGTCGTATCAATTTGTGTTCTTATTTTCCTACTCCACCACCTGTTCAAGTTTGTATTTCATGCACTCATGTCTGAGGTACATTATTGTACTGCGGCTAATGTTTTTTGACTTTCGTGATAGCGTTGTTTTCAAAGCAGTGCTATTTCGACTGCTTTACTGGGAATGCGAGTAGGAAGATCGAAAATAGGAATGTCTAATAGTATATTGTAGTGTACCGTCAATAAAAGTGCAAAGGCATGCTTACACTTCATAAACTACTTATCAACTAGATCATCATCTACACAAGTTTCTTTGCACCGCTGGTTTAAACACCCACACCATATGCTTTACCCAGATGCTGGAATTGTGATACGATTGCGTTCTTGTACTCGGTAAACAGGGCTTATATTCATTTCAATCATACTCACGGCCGCAAATAAGAGGCGCAGGTAGTCAAGTAGTCGTTGGTGCTCGTGATCAGTAGATTCCTTGAAGGAAGAAGCTAATTCGGAACTTACAACGACTGCTGCTTCGATTGTTCCGTACGTCGGACCTGAAAAGTAAGTTTGTGACGTATACACAAAAATATTCTTCAGGGAGAAGAAATACGAGTAAACCAGTAGGACAGGACGCAATCTTTAGCTGTCCTAGCTCATGCTTAGCTAGCCCAAGCTTAGCCTAAGCCATATACGTGGCCAGTACCATGCGATAACCATTCGATAGCCAATAAAAAGCTAATTGATAATCGATCATTAAGCCGTAAAAAATCAAGCAGCTACATTGTACAGATTTTTGGTAGTCAATGATCAGGCTACACTGCATTTGCAATATCACAGTTTCATAAATTGCACTTTATTCTTTCACACGCTACAATGTTGTGCTCTATAAAGCACGGTGTGGCTTTATGAAACCGAAACACGAGACAGGTCCTCGAAAGTATATGCCATACTTTCGAACGTCCTAAAACTAAATCGCTTGAAGCAAAGAGTCAAACCTAACTTTACGCCACCGAACTAACTCTCCTGATGATGAAATTAACGCTTTAATGGAAATTTTAACAGCGGAGCTGTTTAAGCCTGCCGTTAGTCAGTGCGTTGTTGGAAAGAAATGGGAGCCGATCCTGCCGGCAGGGCAAAAAATTGGCTGTGGCTTACCGCAGCTATGCATGGGTGTGCGTAGCGAGATGTACGGTTAAGCGTATTGTTTAGCAAGGTTCTCTCTACGGTTACAGATTTATCGTTTAGCTTCGTACGTCGGAGTGTTTAGGTTTGTTTGTTACCTCTCGGTAAGTTATGGTTACATTAAAGACTAGACATTTTTAAAGTGTAACACATTTATTTTGAAAGTCTTAATATTGTTGTTTCTCAATTGCCACAAAGACGGCCCGATGATCAGTGAGGCGGAAGGATAAGGGGTTGTCGTCGTGTGGCTTAAACACGTTTCGTGTGCTATCCTCATCTGAATCCACTCGCCGGGTCACTTCGTACTAACGACGCTTCTCGAAACGTGCGGCTCTTTCTTCCTCCGTCTCCTCGGCTCGCTGCCTTCTCCTGGTTTCCGTTCCCACGACGAAGCCTGGCTTTTTTCAGTCTCTCTGACTCACTTTCCATATCTGCCGACGAATACCACCCAGCCGCCCCTTCTATACATACGATGCAACGCCGGCTCCTCCTCTGTTGTTGCAACGCGGTTTCAACGGCTCCTCCTCTCACTTCAAGCCAGATGTCGCGACGAGCGGCGCTGCGGCGGTTGCTAGGCAACAGCTCAGCTCACGGTGCGGCCACCGGCCACAGCGAAACGGCGAGAATTACGGCCAATGTAGCTCTCGCTACAAAAGGGTCCAATCGCAGTGGCCCATACTCTTGTGAGCTAGCGAAGCTGAGCCTGGCCAAGTCTAGATAAGCATGGTTGGGACTACTTAAGCATAGGCAGTCATCGAGAAACAATCGATAGCCAATCAATAGCTAATCAATGGGCAATAAAAATTCTGGAAAATGCTGGTACTGCTTAGCCTAGCCCAAATACGTGGCCAATACCTTTTGATAACCAATGGATAGCC
The DNA here is from genome assembly GCF_013339745.2 of Dermacentor silvarum. NCBI lineage: Eukaryota > Metazoa > Arthropoda > Arachnida > Ixodida > Ixodidae > Dermacentor > Dermacentor silvarum. Next base: position 75,081,186 of record NC_051162.1, on the reverse strand, counting down.
AATCAATAGCTAATCGATAATCGCTCAATAATCAATAAGTTCCGGGAAATGTTGTTGATGACTTGGTAGGGCTTAGCCTAGCCCAAAGCCAGGACTAGTTAGGTGCCCATCAGCTCTGCTGTCTCTTTAGCATTGCGCCGCCTGTGCAAGCTACAGAAATTTTTTAGAGATGTGTTTTTATGTTAGTGAAATATAATTACGGGGAAGGGAACTCGTTTTGTTTTTCAGGACCTATGTGGCGCTCTATACAATATTGATATACGAATATTTCAAGATGGGTGCAATCATACACGACGAAAACATTGAGTATTGGGTACGACTTTAGTTGAAAAAGTCAACATACCTATGGAAGACTTGCTGACATATCAAGATATTGGGCCCACCTCTGGCTGCCCAATGTTGGCTACCTCGCTTTTATTTTATTGCTTATCTCGTTTGGAAGTGGAATACACATCGTCTTTGGTATTTTATATTTCGTCCCACTTATCTTTTAGCGTGTAATAAAATACTTCGTATAAATGACCAGTTTTCCGCGAGAAACTTCATAAAATATTCGGTTGTATTTGTTTATTGAAATTTACTGCATAATTGTTAGCTGTGTAACTTACAGAGAAGAGAGCAGCATCACCATCTTTGTCGGCAGCAAGAAATAAATGGAGAGGAATAATATAGCAATGTTTATGTGATCCTTTAAATTTTTTATCTGCACCCGTGTCTGATTTATTTGTCGCCTGAAAATTTTTTTTGCCGAAGTACAGGTAAAAAATACCGTATGTGGATTGTGAACAGCCAAACCCCTCTAGCTTACACATAGACCATGGAATCTTTGTAAAGTACATGTGCTTTAATTTTTTTTCAGTGATATACCTGATATGATTTACCTGAATAGACTAACCTAATATCGGTTAGTGCATTCTTGGAAGCAATACATTGCCTTGCGTACCTTAATGTAACCTGATATTCTGTACCCTAATATTGTAATACAATAAGCGAATAATGTACTCTGTAATTATATTGTCATGATATGTGTTTATAGTAGCAGTGCCGCTTAATATTTTAGTGCATAATCCAAGTGCACTAATGCACCTATCTGTTTATATATGTTAAATTCATTCCTGTGATACCCCGTCAAGGGTTGACAGTATCAATAAATGAATAAACGAATATTATATAAAATGGCATGCATTCATCCTTACATCATTCGATTCCGAAGCTTACAAAAATCAGAGCTCACTTTGAAGGCACATACTGAGGATAACAAAACATCCGACATGGGTGCTCCCAGCAGTACCTGCTCTGTTTGACAATTTTTCTAGCTTTGATGATAAATAAATCAAAGACATCACGCAGATGACAAAAAATACAAGACTGTCGCCTTTCCAATACTTTTCTTAGCAAATTGGGGTACTAAAAAAGCTGCATGATTTTTGAAATATTAGTTAAAAGATTTGCGTACCTTGCACTGGAGGCGCAATCCTAAAGAGAGAGTGGAGCTGAGGGGTACCTGGCTAGTCCTGACTTTTGGGCTAGGCTGAGCACGACCATGTCATCCTGAGCATTTCTGGGAATTTAATAATTATTTATCAATTACCGATTAGCTATTGATTGGTTATCGATTGCCTATTGCAAGGTATTGGCCACGTATTTGGGTTGCCTAAGCACTACCAAGTCATCCCCAGCATTTTCCGTAATTTATTGATTCATGATCGATTATCGATTAGCCATTGATTGGCTATCGATGACTGACTAAGCTAAAGTAGTCCTAACTATGCTTAACTTGTTTTAGCCAGGCTCAGCGTCGCTAGTTCACAGGGGTATGTGCCACTGCACTTATACCCTTTCTGCACTACCACCATGATCGGCCCACACTTTCTGTTCACACGTTATGGACAAACGCTAGGCCTAAACAGCTCCGCTGTTAAAATAAAAATGATGCTTGCTCTGACCAAATGCTGCAGTACACGGGGCGCTAATAGATTACCAATGTGTCAGAAAACACTGAAGATTCCTTTAAACGTCAGCCATAAAGTAATGACTGGAAGAATAGTTTATTCTCTAAATATGACCCCGAACAAAATATCGAAACAAATATATGATGCAAACACAGATATTTTCTAGGATTATCCGCGCTGAACTCAAGCTTGCTTCCTAACGGTCTACATACTACTATAGCCATATAATTCAGGAGCAAATTCTTATACAAAAGTTTAGCTTCCGAATTATTTCAAATATTGGCAGTCGATGAGAAAGCCTGAGCTCTTACTAATAGCGGTGAATGGGCTGTGGAGGTGGTATCTCTTTTTTTTAGAATTCAACATCGTTCCAATGATATGGACTACCGTTAAGCCTAATTGGATTACCTTGTATATTATTTGTTCGTAAAGCATGTACCGCTTAAGCACCACAAAAAGCTTGACATGTGCACCTACCCACCCAAAAGATGCTATCGTGTTCAAACTACGTTTAATTTAGTGTTTTAATTTTTTATGTAGTGATATATCATTTCGCAATGTCGATCTTCAATGTATTTTGGAACGTCGAATTGTTGCCCAAAGCAGCACCTTTCGCTGAAACTTCTGTTATCAGATGCAAGTAGTACAAAGCAGAGCTGGCAGTAAACTAATTACACCATAATAAAAATGTAGCACTAAACACAGGCATATACAATAAGGCCATTTGTCGTGTAAACTCACAAAATCACTGCCACATACACTCACCTTCTTCAGTAGCCCCTTGTGGAATACATTTTCCGTCAACATGAAATCTGTCGGGACCAATATCTGAAGGAAATAAAACAATTTTCTACATTTCTCCAGCCATCCTGAACGGCGGCAAACTAGTCTGAGTGAAGATACGCTGCGAGAGCCAATTAAGAGAGCAAGTGCAAATGGTACTAATGATTTGAAAAGAGAGAGAGAAAAAAAGGGAAAGAAAGACAAGGAGGTTAGCCAGTGTAAATAACGGCTGGTTACCCTGTGCTGGGGAAAGGGGTAAAGTGAATAAAAGTGATAGAAGAAACAAATAAATAAAAAAAAAGTGAAGTAAGAAAAATTCGCGCAAAAACACGACCCTACGCGCTACAACGTTCAAAGCCGGTCGCACAATGCATAAGCCCTCGAGTACTTCAGCAGAGCCTAAGGCCTTGAGTGCCGAAGCCTGTCTGGACCAGTGTCCTAAATCTATTTCTTCTGTGAGGGGGCGATTGTCCAGTTTTTTAAGCGCAGTCGCGAGCAGTTTTCTTGCCACATTGTAGCGGCGACAGTCACAGAGAAGGTGCTTCATTGTCTCCTCGCAGTCACAGTTGTCGCAAGCCACGCTGTCAGCCATTCCAATGCGGAAGGAATAGACGTTCGTGAATGCCACGCCGAGCCACAGGCGACGCAGAAGTGTTGCTTCCGCTCGTGGTAACCCTGGTGGAAGACGGAGTTGCAGACGTGGATCCAATCTGTGGAGGCGTGCGTTGCTGAAATCACTGGTGTTCCACAGAGTCTGCGTACGCTCGCGTGCGAGGGAACGCAGGTTTGTGGCTGCGTCTGGTCTCGACAGTGGCATCGATATTATAGGGGCACGATATATCGTGGGCCGATCGGACAGCGTCATCCGCACTGTGATTTGACTAAATTCCGCAGTGACCCGGTATCCACTGCTAGATGATGTTGTGCTTCTTGTCGGTTGCGTGATGGTGAAGTAGTCGGATGTGTGTGACTAATTGTGCGTTAGGTCCGTGGTTGAAAGGGGACAGCAAGCAGTGGAGAGCTGCCTTCGAGTAACAAGAAATGGACCATGACTGTGATGATTTGAGACCAATAAATTCCAGAGCAGCACGGACAGCTGCGATTTCTGCAGCAATCGACGATGTAATGTAAGACGTCTTGAATTGGATGGTGACCAATTTCACCGGAATTACCACTGCTCTAGCTGAACTTTTGCAGGAGAGAGAACCGTCCGTGTAAACGTGGGTGCGTTCTGTGTACCAGGTTCTCAGGCTTCGTTATTATTATATATCGCTGACATCAACGCACCCGTACGGGATGTACCACGAGCTCTACCCGTTCCCTACACCCGGGCCAACCTGGACCACGACGCGTATCGGCGTGGTCCAGGACAAACTCCCCCTATGAGGGGGAGCTTATCCTCCCCCTCATAGGAAACTAGCTAGAGCTCTTCCGTCCACTTTACACATGCTTCAGACGAAGTTCTATCCCAACCTGGCCCTTTTTCATTCAATCACTCGAGAGGATTTTAGCTCTACTTGCCCCGACTGTGCTGCTGTTACCAATTTAGAACACATGCTCTGGTGATGCCCCTCGTTACAGGGACCCAATGGTATCACGGAAGAAGAATGAAGCTCTTCCAACGAGAGCTGAAAACTTTCACGACAAACTTGGGCTGTCCAGAGAGCCCACGATGCGACGGTTAGGCTCGGCCTACCCGTCCCCACGTGGGAGTGGCCTGCAGCTCTGCCCTAGGGCAGGGCTTCTGAGGACCTAGTGAATAAAGTTCTTTGTCTGTCTGTCTATGTCTGCCTGTTGCTTTGAGTTCATTGAATTTGTAGCTTCACATTTGTCGCAGTGCCATTGAACTGTATTTAGGACGGTAGCCCGTTTAGCTAGTTCATTCTGCATATAGATCATTGCATTGAGAGGAAAATGTTGTCGAGGATAGAGAGCGACTATCTTGGACCACCTTGCGTCTCTCTTACCTGACATCTGGTTTCGCGTACAACGGGTTCCCCTCAGCGCAATGTTCAATACTCATTTGTGACCATCGTTTTCTTAAAATCATGTGCTTCTTCACAGTGTGCAAAATCAATTAGGGTGCAATCATTGGTAATTTTTTCAACTGACTAATCAATGTATCCAAGCGTTTCTCTTACTAAACCCAAACTGTTCCACAGAAGGCAGCGTGTTATACAGGCGACCTTGTGTCAGCTGTCTCAAAATATATTTCTTAGCTAACACCCTATGCGACCGTAGGATTTCCGCTTTCTAATATTTTGTGTGAATTTATCTGTGGCGTTCGTCCTTCTATGCCTTCGTAGTGCATGTCCAGCTTCACGCTATAGTGTGGTGACCTTTCTCACTTTCCAATGAACTGTTCAATTCAAACTTCAGTGACTGATTAGCAGCCGCTCAGACTCTAGCACTAACGTGTTAAAAAGCATGCTGAAGGAATCATCCTACCGTTTGTGGGGAAAGAGGAAATGAATATGCTCCTGGGTATCACTAAAGTAACATCACAGATAAGCGCTGCCTTGCTGGTCTTGAATCCCAATGAAGGGGATTGAAGAGAACACAGACACTTTCATGAAGGTTGGTGATTGATATAACATACTTTTAGTTAGGTAATACAGTTCTTGAAATAACAAAGGGAGGCACAAAATTACATATTAAAATATAGACTTGCATATTCTATTATACTTACGTCCTTGATTGAATAGACGAACCGCAACCATCCAGTAAATAACCACAAAGAAGCGGGCGATAATCGTCATTTCAAACACAGACCTGAGGACAGCAATGAAATGCAGGCGATCCTTACAGAGACAAGTGAACAATATTACTCAGGAGAATTAGTATTCCAAAATACTTCCTTGGTATAAAATTTCTGGCTGGTTTACTACTCAGGTGAGTGTGAGACGTGGTTTTGAAATAAAAACGCATTGCTGTAGAAACATAAAAATATACATGTATTATGAGGCGCGAGGAGATGGCCCGCACACACATAATTTCTTACACCTGTTTTCTGACCAAATCGCGAAGCTACCCATGCGAGAATTGTTTTCCTAAATATCTACGTATTAGTAGGGCTGACGCTAAAAAAAGAAACGAAATATCTTAAATGTCTTACGGGACACAACGTATGAAACTTTCATCATGGCAGGGAAACTGCTTCCATTTTAATTAAACACTTGTATAGCCGTTCTACACTACAATGATTTCAATAAGCAGAAGGAACCCAACATGGCTTTAAAGCAATATGCCTCGAATATTTTCAAGCACAACAGCACTTTCTCTTTATATGTATATGTGAAAAACTAAAAGGCGGAACACTGAGATGTTGAACGAGACGTCAGGAAATAGCTCGGCCACTCACGGGAACAAACACATATCACAGGGCTGCCGATGTTCGCCAAGCTCTGACTTAAGACTTATGCACCTGCTTCGACAAACGACACACGAGGTGTGTCGCGTTCACAGGCACCGCAGCTGCGCATACGCTACGGAAGATGTGCAATGGTCTGAAATCTGCAAAACATATAAATGAAAGGAAAATTTACAGACCGTATCTATGTCGACTTGGTTTCGAAGAAAATTTAGTGCATAAACTAAACTAGGTTGGTGAAGATCCTTTTTAGCCTGATCACAGGTTAACAAGATAGTGCGGAAAAGAGGCAGCACCAGCAACGGTATACAACCTATAAGAATATCACACATACAGCGAAACTTGCTAATTAATTTTCCAAGTGCAGGTGTTCGCCCTGGATGTTAAAAGTGAAGCGATCTTCAATATAGAAATAAAACTCATCGTAAAATGTCAGATGCATGCAAATGTAAAATGGGCATTATGTTTATAATACCTCTATAATGCTACTAAGGGTTTGTGAAACGAATCCGTCGCTTTTACACGATATTGCTACTACGATGTATTGCGGTAACACTTTTCCTAAAACGTGTGAGCGAAACATAAATTACAACGTATAATATATACTTGCATATTGTACGTATATTACCTACGTCCATGGAAAAATGGTACAACCACAATAATCCACTAAACCACAACCAGAGACTGGCGGGAGAAACTCGTCATCTGCTCATACAGACACACTAACAGCACTGTAATTTAGGCGATGCTTACGGCAACAGGTCGAAAATAGTGCTAAGAAAAATTGGTCTTGAAAATGATGTCTCTTTAGCTTAAAATTGTTGCCATGTTTACAACATAGCTGCGTGTGCCACATGTTCTGCAAAGAACAACGCAATCCTGTAGAAGCATATAAATGTACAATTGTTTTGAGACGCGCTGAAATGGCTCGCCGATGCATAATTTCTTCATAACTAACTTATGCGCAGACTGCATCGTTACCCACGCAAAAGTCGTTTTCTTAAGTTTCTGCCTATTGGAACGGCTAACGCCTAACGCTAACGGCTAACGGCTATTGGAATGGTACTTTGTTAAAGTACAACACGAAGGGCACAACACCTATTATGTCAGTCGAACCATTGTTGCACTAACTCAACAAGCTGCTTCTTGTCCCAATTACTTCAATAACTAAGCAGAAATTACTGTACATGGACAAAGAATCTGCGTTCAATCATTTGAAGAATAACATCACTTACTGTTCAAAGAAGTATTTCCAAAACTAAAAGACGCCGCGCGTGACTGTTTAAACCAGAGGTCAAGAATATGCTGTGTTCTACACAGGAGCACCTCCCACTGCGCGGCCGATGTTCGCCGCGCTCTGAAATAACGCTCACACAACTCTGAAGGCAAACAATTATCGAAACGTGTCGCCTTCACGGGAACTGCAGCGGGCATGCGCAAGTGATGCTGGGCTACTGTCGCAAAGCGTGAAAAATTTAGTGAAAATTTTGCTGGAAATATGTATGTTCACTTGTGTTTCCAATAAAATTCTATTCAATGAGTAAACTAGGAATTTGCTATCACTCACGTGCTAACAAGACACACCGCCAAAAAGAGGCAGCACCAGCATCGGAGCAACGCAGGAAGCGTACATTGATACAATTGCCAATTAATTTGACAAATGCAAGTGCGCGCCCTGAATGTTAAAAGGGAAACGAACCTCTAATATAAAATCAAACGTCATGGTGAAATGTCAGGTGCATGTAAGTGTAAAATGTGTGACATTATCTGCATAATACCATTGCAACGCTACTAAGGGTATGTGAAACGAATAACTCACTTTTTAACACCGATGATACGAGGGAAAAAATTTGGATTTTAATGAGTGTTAGAAAGACTGTCGAAAACAAATACACTGTTCATGGGTTTGCACAAGTTTCCACTCACAGAATGAACGTATCGAATTTCTCATATTCGACACTGTATAATGAAATAAGGGAAATTTCAAAACATATAACACCAGCCTAACACGCGCAAGCTTGTTCTTAACTGTCTATCGTTGAAAGGATACATCTGTGTTGGTAGCATCTATTGCTGGTTTTCATGAAAAAGCAGCAACAGACTGATTCACTTTGGCATCCCTCCTTAGCAGCCAATTTTACAGAATACACGTATACACTAATAAGCAGAACATTTGTACTCTAGTATTTTCAGAATGCATATTTATGCCATTTCATAAAACTTTGAAAAACAAATATTATAGTATCAGCGCCTATGATTTCGTAGAAGGCAAAAGAGACCGCATTGACTCATTACTGCCAAAAAGTATTATGCAGAGAGATCTACCTTCCCCAGCTCCAGAACCATCAGGATATGCGTTTAGCGTGACGGTGACTTTAACGACGCAATACGCAGCAGATGAATTACGTGAAATGATCGACTACCTAAAGAGAAAGGTTGGAGACATCGTCTAGCCTTTTTGTCAGTGGCCCAGCACACGTTCATTTATTTATAATTTATTGTGTTTATCTAAATATTCGGCCGCCGCAAAGGGAAATCTTAACTGGGGGGAACACATGATACAACGTGACCAGGAAGAAAAATACAACAAAAAGGCAATACACTAAACAAGGCGCAATGCAAATTTGCTAGTATAATATAGGTAAGAGGAACAAAGATCGGACATGACCATGTATGATGTTCAGGACTATGATATAACGGACAAAAATGTGCGTTTACACATCTCGGGGCAGTCAGGAGCAGTCAGTACACTCAAGGAGAAATAACACGTGAGGTTGTCTATAGAATGTTGGGCTAGCGGGTTTGATGTAGCTACTGTGGAAATAAAATCGGGAAGACTTACAGCAAGAAAAACCTTCAAAAGTATGACGTAGCAATGGTAAGAGAGTGGAATGTGGAGTATCACACATTTGAGAATTAATTGTGTGAAAAATGCCTGTCGACTGACAGTAAACATTGCATGCGGCTATCTTCTGGACAAAGACAATTTCGTCGATATGAGAATTTTTCAGAGCTTCCATAAGACCGAGCCATATTCTAGTAAGCGACGAACTTCTGTTGAAAAGTGAGGAGCATTTTGTCTACATGGGCCGAAGGTAGGGTGCGTTGCAAGTATCCGAGCTTTTTAAACTAGTGGATGCACGTCTGTTCATTGCGGTGGGGTCAAGGCAAATCCACCGAGAAAAGAAGACCAAGGTGATATACTGCGACACAATATCTAGTGCAGAAAAAATACTTAAGAAAGTGAGAGAAGATGGGAAAGAGCGCATAGTAATTGCCACGAGAACAGGTTTATGGAAATTTATTTGCATCAGCCAAGTCACACCCACGAGGAGAATGGCGCAACTGAATCGTTAAAGACATCGTGATCAATAAGAGCTTTGATAGTCTAGTACAGAATACAATCAGCGGCGTACAAGCGGATCTTAACAGGAATGTTACCTCGGAAATTATTTATAGACGAAAAAAATTCGTTTCGTAACAAGGGCACAGCAATGAGTGCGATGGCAACAAGTCAAAATGTTTCACAACGTATAGGCGTCTTGCGCTGGAGTTTGAGGTATAGTAGCGGCGCCTGGTGGCGGCGAGAGAGGTTATATGTGGGTAGTACCAGCTTGGGTACTATTGAGCCTTGGCTGTGGCGAAGCACGTTTCAAGCCCGAGTTTTACGTCGATTCGCACTTTTTTCGGCCCTGTTGCAAGTGCGAAAAGGCTTAGTCACTTCTCAGAGACCACGCCTGCCACGCAGCGAGCTGGCTGCAGCCTAGTTTAACGAAAACGGACTCTCCGTGTGCCGTGGAACGTAATGCTGGAAGCAGAATTGATCGGCGATCCCGATCCGGAGAGACCTAACTCAGCCTCGAAAAAGCGTCACCGTCGTTACTGCTGCGTCGTGAGCTGCCACGAGCAAGAAAGCCTGAATCCCAACATCAGATTCTACCGTTTTCTCCAAGGCCTCACGAAGCGGAGCGTCAGGGCGCGCCGAATAACTTCATTACCCCACTATCAGCAGCACAGGTTTGACAGTTAATATGCTCATCCTTGACCTCAAGCCAGCACGTTGAGGCAGCGCAGCAAGGAAGTATTGATTACAGCACATCGATGTTCGAGCGCTGTTATTAAAAGCTACATCAAGCGAGCAGCACACGAGCTCGCGCTGCAGCGCGATTCGCACGTAGTACGTTACTGCGAGCTCTTATGCATTGCACCAGTTGTTTATCAGTTGCTAAAGGGACAGATGGCCGTTACTACAGCGCAGGCATAACTACTTGTCTAGCGGCATGCAGTCAACAGAGATTCCAGGAGACCCGCCGCTTCACGGCATGCTGAAAGACCGCTGCCGTCGCGGCGCGTAACGTCGTGCGCTCGAGCAGTTCCGTACACATGATGTCTGCATATCACTGCTGTGAATTCATTTATAGCAAGCATTTCCTCGCGTTTGTGCGCCTGAATCTAGCAGCATGCAAACCACCTTACCTGAAGTTCAACTTCGTACGTGACTCGCTTCACTTGCGATTGACACCGCGCTAAAACTTCGCCGCTTATTTCTTGAACGGCGTACACGTATTCGGTGTTGCATAATTTCTTGCCTTTACGCAGCGTGCCACCCCTGAAAAAATCTTCTGCGCCCGATATTTGCTGCAAGCCGTGGTACAACACAACCGAAAGTGGCGGGTCCGTATTGTAAACGTGCTTTCCGAAGCAGACGACCGAGCTTGGTACTACCCAGTTTCGGATTGAGGGCGCTCTTTAGCACCATTTTTGCAGCGCCCCCTAGGCAACGCAGAAGCCCCATAAGCTTCGTAACTGTAGTGGTAGAATGAATTGCATTAAACTTAAACTGACAAAGAGAACACACAACTGTAGCGTCTGCAGACCCATGAACAGAGAAATTTTATGACCGCGAGCAGCAGGTTAGAACTACAGGGTCTTGTCCGCGTTGTCACCTGTTGTGGACCTCGCGTTCCCATACTGCGGCATGCTCACGGCGGGAACGATGCGTGCGTCCGCTTCGCGCTTCTGCAGGTGATGGTTTTGTGGACGTTGTCGCTTAGCCTCGGCCTCCTGTTCCCGTGCGGCCCCGTTTGCATGCCTCCAGCGTTGAGTTGCAGCATGCGCCACACAAGCAGCAGCACATTGGCTTCCGCACCTGAACTAACGGAGTGGTCTTTGCTCGTATGCGTGCCCGCCTTGCTTCATAGCGTTTAGCGTTTCGTTGGAGCTTCTTGACCGGCGCTCTGACAACACACGGAGGCATGTTTGCGCTATGTGACGGACGAGGTGCTGCGCTGCGGAGACCACGCACCGGTAAGTACTATTCTAGCCGTCGTACCTTGGCTACAACGTGTGAGAAAACGATGGCACAAGCCAGAGTCTGCATGGTCTGCATAGGCTGCATTACAGTTCGTTCCAGCAAGCAAAGTTGTCCAACCTGATGCCTTAAAATACAGCTTCTTTTGTGCACCAGTCTCTGCAATTGAAACACGGAACACGCTTAGGAATCTTTCGCCAACTGGAGTTCAAATTTTTGACCCATAAGGAAATCGCACAATTGATGTAGTGTTCATCAGAAAGCATAATAAAACTAAAGGAATTAGTATTTTTATGTGTAGTTGCTGATGACGGCGACAAATACTATCTTGCACACGGGAAATTCTTAAGGAAGTTCCATTCCCCACAATGCGTTGGTGGACTAGTTGGTGCGAATCCATAATTACATTGTTTAGCGCAAAACAACGGACACATGAAAGACGACGGGACAAGCCGCTGCTATCAACTGACATCAGTTTATTGCGTCACTACTTTATAGAGAGCACAATCCAGAAGAACATGCGCAGTGAGCACCGCGCGCAGCAACCACCACAACATCCGATAACCAGAGCGCACTCATGTGACAGAATTAAAAAAAACAATATTCAGTGCTGTACAGGGTTAAAGAATGCAAACTAACGCATTGTGACACCAGTGACTGTATGAAAAAAGCTTCCAATAACTGTCGGGTTGTGGTATCACGGCTCTTTTACAAAATCCTAGTATCATCAAACATATCTTTGCACTTGCATATTTTACAATGTTGAGCAAAATGGGAACCTGTACCTGTCGGTATGGAACGCTCATGTTCTCTGAGGCGCTCGTTAACCCAGTGGCCTGACTGCCTTACATGCACTTTGCCACATGACAGCGGAATCTTATATGCCACACCGACGCTACAACCTACAACCTTCACGTGGTTCTTTTCACAGTCTGTTTTTTACTTGTTTTAGAAATACGGCTGCACAACATTGACAGTTTCTGAAGAGCAGAAAAGACTACTGGGATTTTGTATCTAGTGGCTACATTCTTTAGACTGTGAGCCACTCCATGGCAATACGGCGCAACTTCAGGCCTCTTTTATGTGTAAGACATTTACTTTTGTGACGCTGTCCTTTCAGGTTCTGAACCTAAACCTGCCAGACTGAAGTCACCACCACAACTGGATAACGCGCAGCCTGCAACCTATTTAACTGTGCAATGAAATTGGGTCACAGTGTGATGACACAATTTTATTAACGAAGATTCTAGACACATCAAAGCATGGTGCGTTTGGCAATCTTTGAGTGCACAGACGCATAAGGTAAACGTTGCTTACGTGTACGTGGCGAATACATCCAACAGGTGTTACCTGTTTGTAAGAATAGCAGCAAATCTAGAAACTGCAGTTCACCTTCATTAGATAGCTCATGTGTGATAATTTAAATTTGGAAATGTCAGTGAACAGAGTTAAAATCTCAGCTGCCGTAACGGAGCATGCATTGTTAGTCTGTTTTTTCACAAGAAAATCTTCAACATATCTAAAAATTCGAACCAAGTCATTGTCTAAGGCACTCTTAAGAGCGCGGGCGCCAAAAGATAAAAAAGAACATTACAGAGAGCAGGCGCCAAACATGAACCAATACGCACACCATTTTTTGTTATAAATAGCTCATTTTCGTACCAGATAAAAGTTTAACTTGGATAAAATTCCAGAAGAGACAAGAAATTTTCCAAGCACAAGCCGGTTGCATTGCGAAAATCTACCTCATCACTTTCTTCGTTGCACGTCATCAAACTACGAAATAGCTCATCGTGCGGTATTGAGTAATAAAGATCTTCAACGTCCACAGAAAAAATGTCGGCTACTGAGTTGTTGTCTTCCAGAAAAGAAACAACCTCGAAATAATGTTTTTGGCATACAGATAATCAATAGTTAAATGCTTCCACTGTTTTTGCGAAAAGCGGCTAACCAAAACCAGCCAACAGTTGTTTTCACTGACTGTTCTACAGAATAGCAAATCCGCATGAGCCGGATGTAGAAACGTTTGGTTTTTCATATCTATTTGACGTACTCAGACAGATATACTTAATTATATACTAAAAATATTTGTTTCGGGCAATGAAAGGTCAAATTAAAATTCTTAAACAAGAACATATACGCGCCCCAGGAAGATAGAATTCACGAATTAATCATTATTATGTTTTTCAGCTATATAATACTCATGGTGACACATTTTGCTTGATATTGCTTTTTGCCCTATGAAATTCGAATATAGTTCCACTAGCTTAGGTCTGTTGCTTCAGATAATGTGTGAGCTTTTGAACATGGTGTGTATATGCCGTGCCATGAATGGTATGCGCAATTGTTTTTTTTTTGTTTTTTTTGTTTTTGGTGTATTCACTCATTCATATTGACCATTGAGTCTTTAGCTACGCTTTTTTATTTTTATTTTGCCTTCCCTGTAGTGACTCTCAGTCGGGATTGACAGTTTTCAAACTATAAGTGAATCACTAAATCAAGTAAATTACAAATATATTTTCTGATACGCTCAAATGTCTACGCACTCAGTTAGTACAAGGACAGTATACAGCCTCTGCCTTCTCTTACCTCTGTGTTGTGGCCCCAGCATAACCATTTTCTCCACTCGCTTCGACAGCCATAACTTTGTCGCTTGCATTGTCTTTCTATATATTGCCAACATCACTGTAAGTGGTCTGTAGGAGCTCGTCCTATCTTTATCACCTTTGCTCGGAGAGCTAAAGATTGCCTGCGTATACGCTACCCAATAGGAATTCTTTAGTCATTTGCTTTATGGTGCGAGTCAGATGTCCCTTGCTCTTTGGACCAAGCTCCTGAACCAGCTGCATTGACATTCCATGCGCTACTGCTGGCGCAGTAATAAGGGAGAGTTTCTGCAAATATTCACCAGAGGAGTTAATAGCTTCTCGGTTGCTGGATCTGCTTGAGTGCAGACTACGCCTCTGTTTCTCCGAAATTAACACAAGTAGCTTCACTCATGCATCACACCATATCTCCTTCGCATATGCTAACGTCGTCATCTCTTATAAATCATTGGGAACATTTATAGTGTTGTTAGTGTCATCACATGTTTGCAGAATATTTTTCGTGCCCCCTAATGTATTTACAAATGTCATGGACCTAATGTTCACTTGTGTCATTTTTTATTCCAATAGCTCTCTCGCCGGCCTCTTCTATTCCCGGTACTCACTTCACCTAAGCCGCATCTCTCTTTTGTGTCATTCCATCTTTATGGCTCCTGTTTGTTTCCGCTACTCCTCCTAACGCACTATTACAGCTTGCATTATATCTTTGGTCTCCCATTACTTGGCTTTTTCTTAACATTTATATAAATTTTAACCGGGTTTGTCTTATCTCCTGTGGTATTATACCTACATTTTACTATTTTTCCCAGACTGCTGATGATAACAATGACGATGCTGTAAGCAGAATCATCTGGTAGACATAGTGAGGGAGTAACGAAGCATTCATATTGCTCTGCAAAGATCACCTTAGGTAGACGGCACACTCGAGGCTGAGCATGCGATGCGGCCAACATCACTCATAATTACTTGGTACCAAGACCTCGATAAGGGGTCATGAGGACCTAATGTGGCCCTAAAGCTCCCTGTGATTTATAATGCTTACCTACGGCATGCTGGAACCGCGACGCTATTATGAACGGACACACCAGTTGCAGGCGCTGCGCCGGCTACGCCAGATGCGCCGTCGAGGCCATTTTGCTTCTGCCATTACGGAAAGTGAGCAGTGTCACTAGCCGCTGACGTTGTCAGCATTAGTGATCTTCACACGTCAGGAGATTTTATTTTTTGCTTTTATTACCAGTTCTGGTCTAGCCTCAAAATGTTCCATTTTTTGCAATTCAACGTCGCCTTTGTTTGAGCCCGTGCCAACTGCGAGTAATTCTGTTTTGATGAACGCTTTTTTTAAAGATCTCCGTCGTACAAATATTCCTCATGCGCCGACGTTGTAGTCCGTTAACAAACTTTTACACAATAAATATCACTCAAGTTGAGGCATACACATTAACCAGCAAGTAAAAAGCACACACGTGAACCAACAGCGAGAAAGTGGATTAATCAGTCTCGCTAAGGCTAATCTGCCTTTTCGTTGATGAGTCACTTGCGGGAAAGCGCATTGGTAATGTCCCAAGTGAACTTTAGTGCACACAGATGAAATGCTTTTTTATGTCGCGTATATTTATTAGTGAAATTTAAAATATTGTGTGTATTCATTATTTATATTTGAAGTGGGGCTCCAAGGTCCGATATTTTATCGATATTTGATCCAGTCGAGGCATAAGATACTTGAATATTAGCGCTTGTGCGATTCAATATCCATTCATGTAATGGTGGTTGTTTACGTGGAACCTCCATGCAAATCCGGCTTTTGCAGACCTGCAAAGAAGAACGTGCAAAAATAGAGCTCCTGAAACCTCACATGCCCGAGTAATAAAATATACTCCACAAATGTAGTGGAATTTCTGCACCTGCATTTAATTTAGTGTAGTTGGATTCCTGCACCTGCACATGCATTTAATTTTTTCGACGCAGAGAAGTGTTCTTTGGTCATGTATCATACAACAAATGAAATGAAAAGATAGCTTTTTATTTGTGTTAAAGCCCTTTATTGCGTTCCATTGCGCTGCTGAGCTCAAGATTGCGGGTTTGGTTTCGGCCACGCATTGATTAGCTGCGAAAAGTAAAAACACTCATTTAGGCAATTCGGGCGGACGCTAAAGAATTCAACGGGGTCAAAATTATTCCCGAGAGCCGACTAGGGCGTGCGTAATTAAGATGTCAATTAATTGTCACCCGCAAAACCGTTGAATTTGTTCTCGTTATCTTTAAAAGCAGATTCTTTGTACCCTTCTAATGAAGGAAAGGATCATTTGTGTTGTTTTATTTCTGAAGAAAGAGCTCATTTTACTCTCAAGCACCCACCTGATAAATGTGCTGGAGAAGATGGAATAACAGTCGATTTATTCAAAGACGGAGGAGATATCCTGCTTGAAAAATTCGCGGCCCTTTATACACAATGCCTCTTGACTTCTAGTGTACCGGACAGCTGGAAGAACGCCAACATTATACTAATCCATAAGAAGGGAGACGTCAGAGAATTGAAGAATTATAGACCCAAGTAGGTTGCTTTCAGTATTGTATAAAATATTCACCAAGATAAATTGCAATAAAATCAGGTCAAAACTTGACTTAGTAAAGTAGTAAAGGAGGCATACGTGAATACCTTGGCAACTATCTACAAAGATCCCACAGCTACCTTGGTTCTGCACAAGAAAAGTAGAAAGTTACCAATAAAGAAATGGGTCAGGCAAGCAGACACAATCTCTCCAATGCTATTCACGGCATGCTAAAAAATTTATTCAAGCTCTTAGACTGGGAAGGCTTAGGAGTGAAGGTCAACGGCGAATATATCAGCAACTTTCGGTTTGCAGATGACATTGTCCTATTCAGCAACAATGGGGACGAATTACAGCAAATGATTGAGGACCTTAACCGAGAAAGTGTAGGAGTGGGGTTGAAGATTAATAGACAGAAAACAAATATAATCTTCAATAGCCTCGCAACGGAACAAGAATTTGGGATCGCCACTCAGCCTCTAGAGTCTGTGAAGAAGTAGGTTCATCTAGGTCAATTACTCACAGAGGGTCCTGATTATGAGAAGAAAATTTACAGAATAATATAATTGGCTTGGAGTGCATGCGGCTGGCATTGCAAAATCCTGACTGGGAGCTTACCACTGTCGTTTAAAAGAAAAGTGTACAATCATGGCCTTCTGTATACAATTGAGGTGTCACCGGCTGGCAAGCTGGAGCACGTGACGTGTACGTCATCAACCCCTATATATACGACTGTGGAGGACACAATAAACTTTCCATTTTGTACAGTCACCATGTAGTGATTTATTGTCTAGATGCGAAGTATCAGTGGCGACGAGGAAGAACGAACGCAGGGGCAAGGATGATCCTCGGAAAACCACCCGTGCTCGGTGGCATCGAGACTACATGGACGACCTTCAGGATTCGACTCGAGGCTTAGCTGGGAGTGCAAGAGATAGCAGACGAGACGACGCGACGCGGCATCTTAATATCTTCGTAGCCCGACGCGGCGGTAAGAGTCATTCAAGGACAATTTCACCCAAGGCAAATCAATACCCTTACCTATCAATAAACCGTTGTATATTTGCAGGATTATTATGCGCCGGAAGTCAATGAGATAGCCGCAAGTCATACATTTTTAAGCGAACGCAGCAACCAGGCGAAACAGTACATCATCGCAGAGATTCGGCGACTGGCCGAACAGTGCAATTTTGGAATCTCCCTGCAGCGTATGCTCCGGGATCGAATCGTTTGCAGAGTTGCAGATGAAGATGTCCGGCGGAATTTACTTACCGGGTGTGATTTGACTTTGTCGGAGGCAGAAGACTTTGTCATTTCGGCACAGAATGCGAGCGAAAACACAAGAAACATGCACGCCTCGGAACAGGGGGTGGTCCACTATACGACAATGCCGTCTAGAAGAGGAAGTTTTCAGCAGCGTCTTCGAAAGTGCCAGAGATGCGGAAGTGACACACATTCCGAAGAAGCGTGTTTTCATCAACAAACCATATGTCGGAAGGGTGGTCGGCACGGACATATCGCCCGGGTGTGCCGTTCTGGAACGCGAGGTAAGCCTCGCGGTACCTACGCCATGTTGGCGGATACCGATGATCAATCAACCCACCACGAAGCACTTTATACTCTCGTGGCACATCAAGACAGCAACAGAGACATGGTGAATCCTGTTTTTAAGGAAATTGTTTGGAATGGGGTACCACTTCGCATGATCGTGGATACCGGATCGCCAGTTAGCGTCGTCTCCACATCGGTGTTTCGGGAACATCGACATCATTTGCCACCGTTAACGAATCGGACAGTTCAATTATCGTGTTTTTTGGGAGAGCTCCCCGTAGCGGGTCAAGTACGCATGACTGCATCATACAGACGGTAGGCGGATCTTTAGTCGTCGTCGACATCCCCGGTCCGGCACTTTGTGAAAGAGACATTATAAAAGCCTTCAATCAATCTGGGGTAGCCATGCTGAAACCCAACCTGGTATCTATGATTCAAGCACAACCAGATAAAGCTCTGCCGACTTTACTGGATGAATTCAGCGATGTATTTGTCCCTGGACTTGGGAAATTCACCGGCCCACCCGTTAAATTCTAACTCAATGAGCAAGCTACTCCTCGTTTCTGTAAGGACTGTTCCCTATCTTTGCATTGGTGGACACAGTTTCGGAGGCGTTGGACCGAATGGTGGCAGACGGCATCTTATCACCAGTAACGAATGCGGAATGGGCCACACCTGTCGTGCCTGTTGTGAAACAAGATTGATCCATCCGCATTTGTGAAGATTTCCGCCTCACTGTGGACACAGCTACGGTTACTGAACAATATCCCCTTCCACGGGTAGAAGACATTTTCGCACGGCTAAACGGCGGCGAAGTATTCACCACTCTCGACTTCACACAAGCTGGGAGTCACACTAACCTTGGACGACAAGGCTAAAGAATTGACTGTGCTCAACACCCACAAGGGCCTATTCTGCTTCAGCAGACTTCCTTTCGGAGTAAGTTCAGCGCCAGCCATCTTTCAAAGACGAATGGACTTGCTCTTCAGAGATCTGCCAAGTGTTTACCATGACGACATCATCATAGCGGAGAACAAAAATGACCTCACACTACTCCGAAAAGTGCTCCAGCGATGACGAGAGAATGGATTTAGACTGAACCGCAACAAATGCAGATTTCGCCAAAAAGAAGTAACCTTTCTGGGTCACCACGTGGATGCTTCTGGCCTCAAGCCGAAGGATGACAACATAGCAGCTGTCATGAGGGCCCCGACGCCGACTTCGGTGAAGGAACTCAAGGCATTTCTAGGATTGATTAATTACTATGCCAAGTTTTTGCCAAATTTGTCTAACCACCTGGCTCCACAGTCACCATGTAGTGATTTATTGTCTACACGCGACGTATCAACAATCATGGCAGACACTTGGATGTTAACGAAGAAGCTCCAGAACAAGTTAAGGACCGCACAAACAGCGATGGAACGAAATATGTTAGACCTAACGTTAAAAGACAGGGAGAGAGCGGTGTGGATGAAAGAGGAAACCGGAATAGCCGAATTCTAGCTGACATTATCAGAAAGAAATGGAGCTGGGCAGGCCATGTAATGCGAAGGATAGGTAACCTGTGTATTATAAGAGCTACAGAATGCACACCAAAAGAAGAGAAATGCAGTCGATAACGGCAGAAAACTAGGTGGGGTTTTAAGATTAGAAATTTTGCAGGTGCAAGTTGGAATCAGCGCAAGACAAGGGTAACTGGAGATCGCTGGGAGAGGCCTTCGTCCTGCAGTGGACATAAATACAGGCTGATGATGATGATAATGATGAATTATACAATTATGAAATTAACCCTTTACTTCCCTAGATACACGGTTAATGAGAAACTCCTAGAATTGGGAATCGATGATATCCTAGAGGCACACAGACTAGTCCAGCTGGAGAGGCTATAAAAAACTGAAGTGCTAAGACACATACTGGATGATCTGGGGATCCGATATGGATCCACACACACCTCAATATGTAAACTTTCCCTAATATACTACAGACACTTAAGAATAGACCCAATACCAAAAACATGCATGCTGAATATCACAAGAACAGAAGGAGAGCAGGAGCCAAACCTCTACGTAAGCGCTACTCGGGCCTGCAGGATATACTTCACGTCGACGTTGCAGAAAAGTCAAGTCAAAATGCCTTCTCTATAGGTATAGTCAACAATCTAGGCCAGGCCCACTCTGCAGCAACAGTTTAGTTGCAAGCCTCCAGTGGAAGCAGAAGCGGTAACTATAGCTCTGACTACAAATAGCACCACCGAAACAATTATTCCGCGATTATAAAACTGCAGTTAAAAACTTTGGCACTGGCAAAATCTACAAACCGGCTCTGCAAATACTAACAAATATCAACCACCTGATCGCCAGATTCAATCATCTGGATCTTGGCACATTCCTCCCAACCAGGAAATGAGCTGCCCCGAATTATGCCCGATGTTTTGTCAGCCAGGAACTGGGAGGCGTCGACCTGAGTGTAGCCAAGAATTGCATGGTTACGTTCCGCGAAATTGCCATGCCCTAGCGCTAAGGTAGACAAAACAATTTGCTATCTCTGAGATAGCAACAATATGTTATCTCTGAGACCGCTTGAAAGCAAAACGCCAAGTACCGACGCATTTATAAGCCACCATAACTAGCCAATTTAGTAGCCAATATGCGGAATCATCAACTTTAACCACTGATTCATTTACTCCAGTCGCTGAGTCTTCCACCTTTAATCGCTGAGTCACCCACTATAATCGCTTCGTCATCCCTCTTAATTCACTCTGATTCCACTTAATTCGCTTTCTCATCCTTCCTAATTCGCTTTCATTCTACTCATTTCACTTGTCATCCTACTTAATTCGCTTAGTAATTATCATTACTCTGAATTCGCTGTTTCCCACATTCATTTTCTTTGATTACTTTTAATTCACTTTGATTCCACTCACATCGTATTGAGTCATTAATTCAGTTTGATTCCTTTTAAATCGCTTTCCCCTCCATCCTAATTCGCTTTGATTCTTCCTAATTTGCTTGGATTATTTTTAATTCCCTTTCATTCCCCTTAATTCGCTTTGTTATGCTTCTTAATTCACTTTTTCATGCACTCATGCCCAGTCATGCTTTGGCCAGCTTACTTTGACTTTAACTCACTGGGGAGCTCACTAATCTTTTATTGCGATAGCAATTGTATGGACACCCCAAGCGGATTTCTGCCGTCAGCGTTGTCGTCGCCGTCGCCGTGAAGTTCCGTATAAAGTCCAACGGCGACGCAATCGTCGCCGCGCGCCGTATGCGGTATGTGCGAGTGAAAGCGCGCAAGGGACGTGCGCTTTCATGGGTAACGAACGCACGGCAGAGAGCAAACGCGAATTCTTCCGTCGTGCGAAAGCCCGTGGGAAGACGGGAGGTTGGAAGGGGAGGCGACGTTTATCTGCTTCACCAAATGCGTATTTATATAAAAACGTTGCAAGGCGAGAATGTGGTAAATACTTCTAACGTTGCTCTAAAGCTGGAACCGCATGGCGCGTCTTTCGCGAGTGAAAAACGCGTCGCGCGGCGTGCGCCCGCGGTGCCGCCGTCTCGCGAGCACCCGCACAAAAAAATTGAGTGGCGCATTCGCGCCGCGTCTTTTGGGTTGCCAGACAACATAACTCCCAACAAGATGAATTGTCTCTGTTAATTACCGCATATATAATATGCCCTTAAAGTTAGAGAAAACTACAATAAAAATAATCCTCGTCTAATCTTCAGCGTTGGCGCCGTGTGTAAAGAAGCCTGTCGCATCCTCGACGGCAAAAGCATTGCCACCCGCACTCTCACGTGGTTCCCCGCTCACATGGGATCCATCATGGGAGGCCCCACAAACCTTAAAGAGCTGGCCCACTCCAAGGCGCGAGGTCTCGCTTTCCGCGACCATGGAGAACTCCCCGGCGGGCCAGGAGTGGTGGAGAACAGAGATCAACCGACAACATACAATGAAATTACGCAGCACTTTTATCTCGGCAGGAGAGACTCTCCCCTTCCTCACAAGAAGTTAAATAGAGCGCAGGCATTGACCCTCAGATTATTGCAAACAGGCTCGTATCCCAGGCCGGCTTTATTACACAAGCTTTATCCCGACACTTATGCCAGTAGTTCTTGCAGGCACTGCATTGACTGCGCTAGCTTAGACCATATGCTCTAGCGTTGCCCCTCGTTACGAGGCACGGAACAAATAAATGAGGACAAGTGGCTCTCCGCTATCAAGAGCCCCGATGCCGGGGCGCAACTATGGGCTGTCCAGAGGGCCCACGATGCGGCGGTCGGGCATGGCCTGACTGTCCCAACGTGGGAGCGGCCCGCTGCGCGCTGAGTCGCGTACATCAGGACGTTCATTAAAGTTTTACATCCATCCATCCATCGTGCAATTACACAACAACATTTTTTCCAATGTTTACTTATCAAGCTTCATTTCAAACAGCAAGATTGTGTGCGAGACTGCTACTGTCTACCTTCCGGATATTGAGTGGCCGCTGCTTGTTTACAACTTCACGTAGAAAGTGGAGTGTTGGCGGTCTACTACCTGGCAGGGGAGGCGATTGCTACTATTTAGGACCTCGTTTGAAGGTTGATTTGTCCAGTTTGGGTGAACATGATGGGCGAACACGTGTAGCACGTGTTTGCTTCGACGCGTGCGCCAGTTCTGCCAAGAAAAAGAAGTTCCAACAAAGAGGTTCCGCCGAGATGCGCGTAGAGCAGGGCCATCTGGTTGCAAAACAAAAAAAAATCACAATGCCACGTGACGGCACTCTGAACTCTGGATTGGCGGACGCGCACGCGACGCGCCGTGCGAGGCGTTTTAGGGGCGAAGCTCCTTATGGCGGCACCCGTTCTGTCCCCGTCGTAGTAGTAGTAATAGTGTGTAACCAGTCTGAGAAAAATGCGAAAAAAATTCCGAAGTTGTGTCCGTAGCGCGGAATCGAACCAGGGACCCCTCGCTTCCGAGCGCGCGGCGTTAGCCCACTACGCCACGAAGCGGACATGGACAAAAGCACCACGATGGCTATAAATACCCAACATTAACGAAAGGCCGCGTTTCTAGCGCGTTTCTAACGCGTTTGTGCTAGCGCGTTACGGGCCCGTGTAAGAAGCTGGTGTAAGACGCTGTGGCCTCTCCACCTTACCTTCAACGCGTTTCGAACGCGCTGCCCAAAGCGGTGGCAAGTCAAGTTCAAGTCTAGGAGCGTTATGAATACGGGGGGTATACTCTCTCAGCAGTCATGTGATGGCGTCGGCAAACGACGGTGCACGTTCCGGCATGTGTAAATGGCTGCGTAAGACGCTGTGGCCGCTCCCCCTTACTAGAGAGTACTGCAGTTTTATTGCGATAGCAATTATATGGACACTCAAAAGCAGATTTCTGCCGTCGGCGTCGCCGTCGCCGTCGCCGTCGCTGTCGCCGTCGCCGTCACCGTGAGGTTCCGTATACGTCATTTGGAGAAGAAATCGTCGCCGCGCGCCGAACGCTGTATGTGCGAGTGAAAGGGCGCGAGGGGCGCGTCTTTCACGGGGAGTGAACGCACGGCAGAGATACAGCGTTCGGCGCGCGGCGACGCGGGAGTTCGCCCTGACTGTCGAAGAGAGAGGTTGTGTTGCGTCTCGCTCCGACGACCTCGCCTCGCCAGTCGCGCCTAGCTCTTCTCCCGTGCGGTCGTGCCTGCACATCGCCCCGGCGTGTGCTGCACGAGCCGCGTGGCTCACCATCGTCGGCGACGTCACCTGCAGCCGCGCACGATTTGCGCGTCCCAACGCGCACCCTGTGTGTTCCCTGCGGGCTGCATCGTGCGACGAGTGGATTTGCTTCAGTGTTGTGCTCCGCGAGTGGCGTTTCCAACCCGACATTTGTGCCGCGTCCCCGGCTGTGCCGCGTCGTGCGCGCATCGCGTGGTCGTGCTGTGCGCGCGACGTGCGTGTAGTGTGTTTGCCCCCTGTGACGCGCGTTCGCGTGTTGACTGCGGAGCCGAACGGCATGGAGGCTTCCGCAGGCCAGGAGAGCGCCCGCCGCGCGCGGGCCATCGTCGAAGTGCGAGCGCGTCTCTCGCGACCTTTGTGCCGTGACGCTACAGCGTCGCGTGAGCGAGGCGAATTAGAGGTGCGCGCCGCCGAGATCGTGGACGCGTGGATAAAGAAACAGGCCACCACCACCCAAGCAGCTGCCGCCGCGGCCG
Organism: Dermacentor silvarum; assembly: GCF_013339745.2. Lineage (NCBI taxonomy): Eukaryota > Metazoa > Arthropoda > Arachnida > Ixodida > Ixodidae > Dermacentor > Dermacentor silvarum. The sequence goes on along the minus strand of NC_051162.1, from coordinate 75,056,877 downwards.
CGCCCGCCGTCACCGAGACACACGTGGCGCCGGCTATACCTTCCCGCAAGCGAGCCTTCCCCCTCGGAGCAGGACGCCGCCATTGCTGCCATGGCGAGCACCCCGCTGCCCCCATCCGACGACGAGGAGGCCATGGACTCCTCCTCCTCGCGCAAACGCATGCGCGAAGCAGAGAGCGAGGAGGAGGAGCAACCGGTCGCCGCAGGCTGCCGCCGCCGACCGCCCCACCTTGCCCGGAGAGCAGGGACGACGGCGACGCCATCTCCCGGCGCCCGGGGGACTCAGCCGCCTCCTCGTCATCGCCCGCGGCACGAGATGGCGCCCCCGCCGATCCGCCGGCTGCGCCGGCTCTCCTGCTCCTCTCGACCACCAGCGCCGCCCCTCGGACGCCCGGCGAGTCGTCCGCTGCCTCCTTCGCGCTCTCCCCGAGGGAGGGCGCGCGCATCAACACGGTCGCTCCTCCGGCTGCCGGTGAGGCTGGCGCGAGCTCTCCTGCGTCGTCTGCTACGGCGGATGCTCGTGACGCGCCCGAGTCTGTGCCGTTGGGGCTCGCGCACGATCCCCGAGCAGACAGAGCCCCAGCCGGTCCGACGCAGCACGGCCTCGCCCACCCAGCGGCGAGGTTCCTGAAGGATCCCCCCCACCACACTCTACCGAGGCAGGAGGGAAAAACAAGAAGCAGAAGAAGGCGGGGAAAGCTCTGCACCCAAACAGGCTTCCCCCCCTGCTGCCCCTCCGGCCCCGAGGCCCACTCTGGCGGGCTCCGGCACACCCACAGCAAAGGCTGCTGCACAGGAGGCCCCAACCACCCATGCACCACCAGCTGAGGGCTTCCAGCTGGTGCTGTCCAAGGCCGATCGCCGCCGCGCAAGGGCACCAGTGAGTGCTGCCATCCCGGTGAACCCCGCGGTCATTGGCACGGCCCTCTTCCGCCCATCTGTGGTGGGTGGCACTTTCAGAGGAGCACCACGCCTCTCTCTTGCGGCGGTGCTCTCAGCGCGGCCAGGTGTTGCCGCTGTGAGAGTCAATCACAGGCGCAACATCGTGGCCGCCGACGCCACCACCCAGAGGTGCTTGGAGGAGCTGCTGGCCACCACGGAGCTCCGGGGAATACCGGTGACTGCCCGCAGCCTGCCGAGCGAGGCAGGAGCACTGGTTTTGTCCACGGCGCCGACGGCATCCCCGCAGACGCGGACCTGCTGGGGGCCATCGAGTCGGGAGTCCCAGTGCTGGCTGCTACCAGGGAGGCCAACACCATCACCATCCGGTTCGCGGGGCCGGTCCCCCCTGAGCATGTGAGCCTCTACAAGCTCCGTTCAGGGTGCGACCGTCCAGACCGCGTCCACTGCAGTGCCAGCAGTGTGGCCGCTTTGGCACGTGGCTACCTCCTGCGACTCGCCATCCAGCTGCCGTCATTGTGGGAGGTCTCACGAGCAGGGCAGCTGCCCCAACGCGGCCCACTGCCGCAACTGCGGTGGCCACCCCCCGCAAATACTCCTGCCTGCCCCAGGTGGCAGGAGGAACGCAGGGTGGCCACCATCTTGGCAACAGCGCCTGCTCCCCTCTCCCGCCGGGCAGTCCGCGCTGGTGTCCGGGAGGAGAACCTGCAGGCCAAGGCCACCTCAACGCCTGTGCAGGGCCTGTCTTATGCACAGGCACTGGCCGGCCTCCCACAGGCGCCCCAGCAGAAGCAGCGCCCCCCGACGGCCACCCACACCGGCCCCACGGAAGCAGCGACGCCAGCCGCCAGCCACCCCTGGGAGCGAGCCCACCACAGCCCCAGCATCACTGGCAATGCCTGGCCCGGACCCTCGGGACCAGATCATTGCCAGCCTGCAGCTCGCCCTGAAGGCCATCGGGGAGATGCTGCCTGCCGAGAGCCCCCTCCGAGCCATCTGCCTGCAGGCAGTGGCATCCCGACCACAGTCAACCAGCATGGCTGATCCCTCACCAGCCACAGCTGGGAAATGCCGTCGCCGCCCGAGTGTTCTCCAATGGAACACCAACTCACTGCGGCGGCGGCATGCAGAGCTGTGCGCGCACCTCCTGCGGTGTGATTTCGACGTCCTCGCACTGCAGGAGGTGTACACTGTGGCCGAGGACCTGCGGCTGCCGGGATACACGGGCTACTCTGGCGCCACCACCTGCTCGACGCAGAGCTGCACGGACGCTCCCTGCCTGCAGGGTGCCCACAAGAAGGGAAGCCGAGGACTGCCATCTACGTCCGCAGCAGCCTGGCCCACTCGGTGACCCCAGTCTCGGACGTCGTAGGCGGCGCCATGGAGTGCTGTGGGTCACGGTACGCCTTGACAGACAGACACGACTGTGGCGAGCGTCTACGTTCGTCCTGGACAACAGTGGGACCCCTCCAGCCTGGTGCGGCTTGCAGCACGCCTCGGTGGACATGCAGTCCTGTGCGGTGACTTCAACGCCCACCACACCGACTGGGGCAGCCGCAGGTGCACCCGCCGAGGCAGGGACCTCTGCAACGCCATCACCGAGCAGGCCTGGTGGTACTCAACAAAGGAGGACCCACGTACGTCCGCCGTGGGGTGAGCACAGCCATCGACCTCTCCCTCACCACCGAGCAGCGCTCCTATGACTGGGCTACAACTCCCGACACTTGGGGATCTGATCACTTCCCCATCTTGATCACCCCGGTGTGGGAGAAGGCCGAGGTCACGAACATACCACGTCACAGACTGGTCCCTGTTCAGAAGCGCTGCAGTGAGTTGGAAGATGGCTGTGACCTCCTGAGTGCCATCATGGAGTGCGCCCAGGCAGCCACAGTCCAGTGCTCTGCTCTGCCCGATACTCCTGCCCCGGATCTGCTCCTGCTCAACCTCCGTGCGTCCAGGCGACGCGTGGAGCGCCGAGCAATCCGGACGGCAATGCAGCACTGGACCGAATACAGGAGAGCGGATGCCCGCTGCAGACGACAGGCCAGCGCAGAAGGAGCCAGAGCTGGGGGAGCCTCTGCGCCACCATCGAGAACCGCTCCAAGGGCCCCCTGGCCTGGCGCCTCCTAAAGTCCCTGACCGGCAGGAAGGTCAACCGCCACCCCGTCCTCGCGGTGGCTATCTCGCTGGGCATCAGCGAGGCGGCCCTGGCGGAGTTGCTAGCGGACCACTTCGCCCCCCGGCTGCCCTCGCTGCGGCCATCCTGCCGGTCGGACTTCCCCCTGCCAACCCGCCTACCTGCCTGCTGGAGCTGCATCCGGAGTGGGCGACCAGCCAGATCGCGCCATCTGCCAGGACCCACTGACTCTCCACGAGCTGCAGATGGCCCTGAGGAGGGGCAAGCGTCGCAGTGCACCGGGAGCAGACGGAGTGACACTCCAGATGCTCCGCAACCTGGCCACCAGTGAGCAACGACGCCAGCTCGACTGCTACAACAACATCTGGTGGTCAGGACAGGTACCGGAGGCCTGGCGCACAGCCATCGTGGCCCCCATTCTGAAGAGCAATAAGCCGGCTAACGAGCTGTCCTCATACCGACCGGTCTCTCTCACCTCCGCTGCCTGCAAGGTGATGGAGGCCATTGCTCTGGCACGGCTCGAATGGGTGGCCCGCGCCTGCGGGTTCCTCGCGGACCAGCAGACAGGCTTCCGGCGCCGAAGGTGCACTGCGGACTCCATCGCAGACGTCGTCTCCACCTGGAGTACGCCAGGGCCAGCGGAGACCTCGCCATGCTCCTCCTCATCGACGTCAAGGGGGCGTTCGATGGCCTCCCACATGTGGTCGTCCAGCAGGCTCTGGACCTCCTGGGCATTGGCGGCAACCTACGGCGGTTCCTGTCATCGTTCCTGAACGACCGCACCCTCAGGGTCCGCGTGGGCCATGCAAGGAGCACTCCCCGTCCGGTCGCAGCAGGCGTACCACAAGGGTCAGTGGTGAGCCCGTTTCTCTTCAACCTCGCCCTGGCCCGGTTGCCTGCTGCACTGCCGACCGACCCTCACTACAAGGTGGAGTGCTCCATCTACGCGGATGACATCGCCCTGTGGGTGCGGGGACCGCCACAGTCAAGCCGCCACGTGTGCCTGGCCCTCCAGAGAGCCCTGGACACCACGGCCGCCTACCTGGGAAGCATCGGACTCTCGGTTTCGAGGGGGGACGGTGGCCCTCCTCGTCCACCCGAGAGCAGCGGCACGGCGCTCAGCTCCCCGCTGCAGCTGGAAGGCGTGCGCATCCCATGGAGTACGACTGTGTCGTACCTTGGGCTGCGCATCGACCACCGGCTAACCTGGCTCCCGGCAGTCGGGGCCATGCAGACCCAGACCATCAGGGTCCGCAAGGCCGTGTCGCAGCTCCTTGCCCATGGAGAGGGCTGCTCGGTGAAGTGGGCCCTGCGGCTCTACGAGGCGGCGGCCACATCACGCCTGCGGTACGCCCTCCCGCTGGTGCGCTGCCGCCACGCCGCCTCGAAAAGTTGGAGCTGCAGCACCGGGCGGCCATCCGACTCTGCCTGGGCGTCCCCCGGAGCTCCCAGATTGCCGCTACCCTTGCGGAGGCTGGAGCATGGCCCCTGTCGCTCCTCTTCCTGCAGCAGGGCTGAGGCACGTCGACCGCCTCCACCATGCTCCTGATGGCAGAGGCCTGCTGCGTCGCCTCCAGTCCCGGCCTTCCTCAAGGATGGGTTCCTGTGCCGCCTCTACGAGGAGGTGGTTGGCAACCCACCGCCGAATGCGGTACAGCTGCCCCCACCGCAGAGGCCTCCTGTCCCCATCGCCACGGAGCTGCCCGGGATTTCGAAGAGGCGCTCACCCGCTTGCGCCCTGCAGCAGACGGCCGCCTGCCTCCTGGACGAGACCCTCGGAGACCACCTCCTGGTGTACGTCGACGGTTCGGTGGTACCGGACACCGGCTCTGCCACGGCGGCCTGCACGGCACCAGCCCTGCAAGAGCAGGCAGTGTCGACTGCCCAGACACGCCAGCTCGACTGCAGCGGAGTGGCAGGCCTCCACCTGGCCGTCGACCTACTCTCTGAGGAGCTTCCTGGGGTACCAGCGGCATCCTCTGCGACTCCAGGGCAGCCCTCCTCGGCCTGCAGAGGCCAAAAGCGCCAGCCTTGGAGTCGCACTGCTGTCTACCCGGCTGACAGCGCTGCAGGACGCAGGCCACCCGGTGTTCCCTGCACTGGATCCCCGCCCACGTAGGGATCCCGGGCAACGAGGCAGCCGACACCCTGGCGAAGGACGCCCACCACACCACTGTGCCCCTCAGTCGGGCCGTGACGGAGGGCGACTTCACAGGACTGAGGCTGCGGCGACACCTGGCGACCCACCACCAGACAAACGGTGGCACTGGGATGCCCCCCACGACCACTCCCCCAGCGAGGCCTGGCTCGCAGGGAGACCTCGCTCCTTCTCCGGCTCCGCACGGCTGCAGCTGGAGGCAGCACGCAGCTACCGACTGGGACGAGCGACGTCCCCGGCCTGCAGCTCCTGCGGGGAGCCGGAGACGATCGAACATCTCCTGCTGGCCTGCCCGGCGTACCTCCAGCAGCGGGGCCCACTCCTGCAGGAGTTCCGCCGCCTGGGCCTCCCCTGTGCCAAGGAGGAAGATCTCCTCTTCCCCGGCCGACACCACCTTTCTGCACTTCGAGGCGTCGTGGAGTTCCTTGACTCGTCAGGCTCTCCGCACGCCTCTAAGGACATTTCTACAAGCGGGAAGGCCTCACGGCCTCCCACTCCACCCCGGGCCTGACCGGCCTGGCACACACCCCTGCAGACTCTGCAGCACACCAGGCCTCCATCTCGGCCTGATACTGCCGCCTATGCCTGCCGTTTTGCTTCGCCCAGCCATGGCGTCTCCACTCTATCCCTTCTTTCGCTCCCACTTACCCCTCCCCGTTGCGCTGAGCCGTGCTCCCTCAAGGGCTGCAGAAGATAGCGCCAACCTTCCCTTTCCCTCAAGAACCACTTACCACCACTGCATGAACAAACGCGCGTTCTGCGCCGTGCTCGCTTAAGGGCGCAGAAGTAGGCGTCTCTGTTCTCCTTCACAATCACCTGATGTAGAGCAAAACGCGCCTTCTCCAACGAGCGAAGGCCGTGGGGATGGGAGGGAAGGCGGCGACGTTTGCTGCGCACGCAGTGCCTATTTTATATCAAGGCTCTGGCAACATTCACCAACGCCGCACGCCTTTTTAGCGAACGCGGCAAAACTCCGATGGCGTCGACGACATTCTGCGTGTTTGTTGCTACCAAGCCGCTCACCTTAATCCTATGACATTGCTGTGTTTGCTATCGCATTCATTGCTTCGCCCTTAGGGCAACTGTGACATTTTTCTAACGCGTTTGTGCTAGCGTCCCCTTACGCGGGGATCCGATGATTCCCTCCGGGCTTCGCCCACTCATCATCATTCACCTCGTGGATCCAGCTTTCTTTTTTTTCCTACTCCGAGTGCAGCCGCGGCAGCGCGATTTCGTGCTGGATCCTGCTGGGCAACGCGTCGGAATTAGGCGCCGTCACAATACGGCGTCATCGTGCTGAAATCGCGCCATGCGTTTCCGCTAAAGAGTGTCCCCGTGCTGATCAAGTCGAAAACCTCCGAGCCGCACGCCAGAGGCACCGGCAAACAGTCACCAACTAGGGAGCCTCCTGCAAGCGCTCTTAAACAGCG